>NW_018736204.1:0-31649 GCF_002204515.2 Aedes aegypti | reverse complement strand
TCATTAGAACGATGCAAATTTGAAGTTTTTGCTCCCCTATGATTAAACGATATAAATTATGATAAAAATCATTCTCCCAAAATTTGAAGTGATTCGGAAGAAATTTGGTTCTGCACACGTCATTTGAAGTTTGTATGGAAATTACTATGAAAAAGGGAAACCTTTTGTGTTCAGTCGTCTAACTGCTCGTTATGATAATCTATGGAAAAGTGATCATATTCTTCTCATGTGAATTCTTCCCAGCTCCAACTTTGTCGAAGACCACATTTTGATTGGACGTAAGGATAATTTGTTATCATTGATGACAAAGTCTAAATCATGCTGAGATGATCATTCAATTACTTTCAGAGCAAACACTGCTTTTTTGCTGTAGAACATAGTAGCCTGGATTACTTTGATCTATTCTACCCGCCAGGAGCATCACTGTTTCCTGCCGAGCAGTTGGTGAAGCATGCAAAATGCAAACCCATTTTATGATTATGAATAACAATTTTTCCTGACGTCCAATCGAAATGTGGTCTTCGGCCAAAGTTGTAGCTGAAAGGATGAGTAGAGTTTGTTCACTTTTTCATAAAATATTATCACGACGAGATAGAGGGCTGAACTCAAAAGTTTGGCGTTTTCCATAGTAATCTCCATATAAACTTCAAATGGCGTGTACACAGCCAAATTTCTTCCGAATCACTTAAAACTTTGGGAGGATGCTATTTATCATAATAAAACTCGTTTAAGCATAGGGGAGCCAAAATTTCAAAATTTTCATCACTCTATTGGTCATCATATTCCAAAGATCGGGATCGCGAATCATTATGTGTACCACAACTTCTACGCTGAAGTACCCATCAAAAGCAGCTGCCATCGTGTTTCGCACTATATTGAACCTCGGGCAGTCGAAGACAACATGTTCTGGCGTTTCTGTAATCTCCATACACTCAGGACATAATGGTGAAGACGCATCGCCGAATTAAGGCAGATATTGCTTGGAGCAGCCGTGACCTGACAGGAACTGTGTCAGGTGGAAGTTCACTTCTCCGTGCTCCCTGTTCACCCAGGCCAATAGATTCAGGACGAGGCTGTGGTTCTTTTCTTAGAGGCATCCCATTCTTGCTGCCACTTAGCTAGCGAATGAATTTTTGCCAATCTCCTCGCCAGCCCGGTTTCTCTTCGCTGATACAGATCGGGATCATTCCAGCGATTACGCATGCCGCCTCCGACGATGTTATCCTGATGAGTCCTGACGTTCCGATGAGTCGGAACGTGCTTATCCCGATTCCGCTTGGTATGTAGCGCCGCGCCCCAGGCTGGCGCACCGTATTTCAGTAGCGATGTTGATACGCTAGCCAGAAGACTCCTCTTACTGCTTCTAGGGCCACTTATGTTGAGCATAATTCTTGTGAGCTCTTGGCTCGCCTTCGACACCTTCTCGCATGCATAATCGACGTGACTGTTGAAGTTCAGCCGATCGTCTAGCATTAAATTCATGTGTGTGCTTGGCAGTTGTTAATTAGTAACTCCGTAGGTATCCCCCCAAGGATTGGCATCAACTGCCGGCACAGCTCTTTGAAGCAGTTAAACTTGCTCAGCTTAATCTCACGTTTGAAAGCCGCTCTGGCTTGCTGGAACACAATTCTCCGCTCTTCTCGGACTTACTTGTGTCTTGCTCTCTGATATCGTCTTCTGGTATTGATACAAGCGGCGCGAAGAGGGCAGAGTGCCTCGTTCCACCAGTATACGGGACGCCGGTTGTTTGATGGCTTCTATCAATTGTTATGTCACACGCCCTGACCATCGCCCTTGTCAGCTCCACCGCGTCGAGATCCGAGGTATCGCTATCTACACGAAGTGCTTCCTGATCTGATAGGCTTCACACAATCCTTCATGAGGGATGTGTTCAGAGCCGGATCATGTTCTGGTAGATGTACCAAAAAGAATCAAAATTACGGGAGTCATAGGCTCGAGTACTTCTCTGTATCATATATTGATTACTGTTATCGTCTTTAGTACGATGATTGCTACATTCTGATCCTTGTTATATAGCGGTAAAAATTTGCGTATGGAACCTACGACTTCCCTAATTTTGATTTTTTTAAAGTCCTGCTTTTTTGTTACTTCCGCCAGAGAAGATGAATATTATAGTGGATAAAAGCGACCAATTGAAACCATCACCTCTCCCCGTCATAAATCTACGATTGTAGTAGTGAGTAGATTTATATTTTGCTCTCTTGCAAACAGTAAGTAAGTAGTATATCTGTTAAAATATTGGATATCATTGAAACATGTCCTATATGCGAATGTGGAGCTGACATAGTGTTTATTTAATGCTTGTATGTATCAGGCTTAGAAGCATTAATGATGCAGTAATAAGGTTTCTAGGCAGTGTAAGTACTGTTACACGGTGTGCTGGAACACAGATATTATCGAACTTGCATGAACCTCCGATCTTTTTCACTAAAAGTTAGCCTTGGTAGATAAGAAAAGCTTGCAGCATATTAAAAAATCTTTCATCGGCAAAAATTTGAGAAAAGTCGATTTTTGTCATTTTGCCCTCTCTTTTGTATGGGGTTCATAGGAGACTAATAGAGTTACACTAATTTCGATGGATTTCAACCGCCTGAAGACCAATTTAACGTATCTTGAACACGAATGAATCATTAGACGATCCAAATTAAGCATAAATATTACATGCACCTACACAACATGACCAGCCCATGGCAGTATGCCGCATTTTATAAAATAAAAAAATCACTTGTCGCCTTAGAACAGCTGGGATACCAGTACCAAATTTAAGTTTTGTACATGAAACCGTTGCTACTTGTACACGTGTAGTTTGGACACTGCTCGCTCCAGTAGTAGATGTTCAGAATTGGTACAAAAAGTTTGAAATAAAGTAATTAATTTTCACATAAGTTTGATATTTGCATAAAAATGATCCCCACTACTTTGTTATGTTAATACATCTATTTCAAACTAGTGGTCCCGGCAAACTTCGTTTAGCCATCAAGTAGGCTGTTGAAAAACGATATTGATCGTCCCATATGAAATGACAGTTCCGTTCACACGCGTTTTTCCAACTTTCCCGCTGAATATCTTGGGATTTTCATACACACAAACACGTCGGAACACTTGACAAACAAAATAGAGATAGAATCATTCAAATCCGTTGACCCGTTCGTAAGCCATTTCGTGACATACAAACAACATTCCATTTTTATTTATATAGAAGATAGATATGACTTCCATCAGCGAATCTACTACCACTATTGTAACATCAGTTTTAAATACCCGCTTCAGTCCACTTTTTATATTCCAGTGTGACCACGAAGCAAAATAATAATTTACAGCTGAAATCAAGGCCGATGCAATGAATCCTCTGAGCTTGGGACTATGTTCTCCAGGGAGTGATGATTTTTAGGGTATTTGATCGCTTTTGTTAGTAGTTTTGATTAGAAGTTGGATGAATTTCAAAGCAATGGCAACCTTTTCATTATAAAATTCATATTTTATGTTCTGACCGTAAGATTGTGGCCAAACTACTGCATAATACGGCTATCATTCATCAAAATCTCTTATACTTCGGGAAAATATAATTTCTGGCTGGCGAGATTACAAACTTACCCTTGAATGTGGAATGTGGGTTAGTATATGGGAATGCCATTGACGGTTTGCAATCTTCTACGAGGTTTTTCCTTACCCAACAGGGCGTGTGCACCGGGTTGCGGGTAGGAGTAAAGGAAGATCAATAGCATAAACTTAAAATAATAGAGCAAAAGACGTTCTATGATTAGGTAATGTTCAGCGATCTCCTATGATGCTCTAGTACTATAAAGTTTTTCACTCACTGGAAATTCAATAGTGACTAATCAGTTTATAATTAGAGTAAAATATCTAATACCTGATTGGTACAAAGTAACTTCACTGTAGTAATAAACAAAATATCATCAATTTTCTATGCTTGACAAGATTTTGAAGATAATCAATGAGTGAAAGAACTACCTATTAGGAAAGCAATATCAGCTAAGTCTATACATATACAAATGTTAGCCATTGGGTGACCATTAACCATTAACGATGACCAATCAATCAAATACATTGGGCAACTTTGACCTCTTATTCCTTTATCTTTCACTAGCTTTGATCTTAAGGGGCTGTTCATTAATTATGTAAGGGTTTATGGGGGGAGGGGGGGTTTGAGATTTCTTACGCACCATACAATTTATTTTTAATTTTCATACAAAAAATCTTACAATGGGGGGAGGGGGGGTTGAAAAACCCCGAAAATTGTCTTACATAATTAATGGATCGCCCCTAAGCGGCTACCTACAAAAATATTTGATCTCATGATTTCTTTTTATCAAATTTGCAATAAATGCAATGAACTTTATCCAGCAAAATTCCTTCTATATTCTCTGAAAGTTTACAATATTACTGATGGCAAACGGAATAGCGTTTTTTTGACTAGCAATATTTTGTAGTGCTGTTTTTTTTTTTTTGAAAATATAGATTTTAGTTTCAGCTATATGAATCTACTATGACGATGTGTTAAAACTGTGAGGTTCTAGAATATTGTTCCAGCGGATACAAAATCTTTCCCTAAATCATCTAATTCTCTCAAAGATCTGTAAGTAACAAGACCAGTAAAAGTCAATATCACATACAAAATCGCATTGCTCTATAATATTCGTATAGCTATAGGCTATTGATTATTTTTATAACATTTCTTCTATCTTAAGAAAACTGCTTACCTTTTTGAACAACAAATTTAAATGATTCCAATAATTTGGAGAAATTTAGAACATTGATAATATTGATTTGTGGTATGATGGGCCACTGTAATTTTATAATGATAAAAACGAAGTACCGTTTTGATTCATATTACGGACACTTAAGGCCTCGGCGAAGTATGACCCAAAATAAAGCATACAAAATAAATCATTCTGTATGATTCCTTAGCGTTATCGAGCGTCGGGAAGCCCTTAACTTTCGGATGGTGGGTAAAGAATACGCCTCCGAAACTTGAATAATTTTAAACAAATCAAAATGTGTGACCTTTTCATGATTCTTATTCCGGACGCTTCCTCACTTTTGCCCCATATTCCGGACACTTCGATTCGAATTCCGGACAGCTCATGAAAATCAATAATGGAACAGTCAAATCATCAATTGAAATCGTCAAACCACTAAAAAGACGTCTAAGGTAGATGGGCATTATAAATTTGCAAAGATATTTATGGAAAAAGCTTAATAAAACGAGCCTCGAAAGTGAGAACTTTTGAACGGCGAAATTTTGAAACATTTCGTGTGAAATGTTTCCCATACAAAGGAGAGTGTCCGGAATTTGAAGCTGTCCGTAATATGAATCAAAACGGTATGTCAGTAAATGTGAAGTCGATAAAATACAGCATACTGTTATGCGCTGGTCATATTGTGTTGATGTAGGTAATATTTATCCTTAATTTCGAACGTCTTATGATTAATTCAAGTTTATCATGTGTCACATTGATCTTTAAGCGGTTCAAATTCATCGAAATTACTGTAACTCTATTATTGTCCTATGGAACCCATATATAGGTAGAGTACAAAACACAAAAATCGACTTTTTTCAATTTATTGCCGATGAAAGATTTTTTAGCATGCTGCAAGCTTTTCTTGATTACTAAGGCTAACTTTTAGTGAAAAAAGATCGAAGGTTCATGCAAGTTCGATAATATGTGTGTTCCAGCACACCGTGTGTTAGTAGGCGTCTAAGCATTGATTGAGCTATTATAATGCCTGTATGCATATATAATATTCAGCCAATCAGTCAGCTAAAATGGTTGCGTAAACAATACAATCTCAAAAAATCAGGGCATTAGAAAAGTTTAAGCTAAAAGCTGTTTCAGAACTCCTCTTTAAATCCATTGTCCCAGTTTGAGTCACATCATTCGCTTTCACAAGATCATAACCCTCACATTACCTCATCACACCCAACGCGATTTCGCAACCATCCTTCCAAATGCACCGACGACGCTTGAAAAGCCATTGAAAAACGCTCCCCGAGGGGATGACCCAATTTTGCGATCCAAAGAAAACAGAGAAAATTTGCTCTTATTAAATGAGAAAAAGTGCTCAGCTACAGTGGAAAACCTTGTAATAACAGATCCACTTAGCTACCCATTAAAATGCAACAAACTCATTTCCATCATTCCTTCGCCAACAATTTCCCTGCGTCTCTGCTGATGCCCCCAACGTGTCTCTCGTCTATCCCATACCTGAGGGGCGTTCAGTTGGCAGAATACCTCTTCTACGGCATTACATCATACAATTCAGAGGCGAACTGAATAAACATACCAACCTGCTCGTTCCGTTCCATTCTAACCAATTGGGAAAACAAAATCCACCGACCCCCATCCTCGCCGCGCAACACCTGTCTGCCGGCAGAAATTTGTCGGTATCTGGCGGCGGGATGCACCGTGAAGGATTCACAGATGAAATTTTTAAATTAAGAACCAACCGGAGAGGATGGTTCATTTCTTTTCATCGGACCGTGATGAATAGCCACGGCAATCGTCGGGAGGTGTTCCAATATGGGCGATCAGGTGGCCAAAAATCGAAAAAGTGATAAGAAAAAAACTACTAATTGAACTTCAACACTTCATTTTTGCAAATGAAAAAAATAAAATACAAAAAATCACTAGTAAGGCCAGCTAATACCTACCATTAAAAAGTGTAGTGACAAAAAGTGATAGTTGATAGTGTGTTTTTGTATTTGTCACGTGTATTTTTGTACTTGTCACGCGGTAATACACATTCAGAAATGGTTACTTGGCAAAGAAAGCTCTCAGTTTATAACTGTGGAAGTGTTAATAAAAGCATTAAGCTCCTACACTTCTCCTTTCTGGCGTTCCCGGTTAGGACAAAATACCAGAATTTATATGTAAAGACTACACACTTCATTCATTACACCGACGTCAGCAGAAGGGTTCGTCGAGAACCCAACAGCTGAGAATTTGGTTAATTCGAATACCGAATCTGGTTACGTATTTTGAAAAAAATTAAAAAAAATCACCGAGATCTCAGCTGTTGGATTCTGGGCAATTTGTTTACTGAGATCGATTTCCTAATTTAAGTGTGTACACTGGAAAAGTATACTGCATTTTTTATCGACCTTACACATTCTATTGGGGAGACTGTATAAACTCGATCTCCGCCGAGACTTGACCCCACAATATTCTCACGGAATCTAAACCAAATTCATTATGAGTAGTTTTATGTAATATTTTGTCTATACGAAAGACAATGTCATAGCTGGAAATCCATCAGATGGTTTAAATAATATTGTTTTGAGAGTTTGTTAAAAAAATCAAATAAAATTCCACTGAGGTTCTTCAAACAACATAGAAAAATCTTAATAACTTTTCGTATATTTCAACAAATCTTTCTAAATCTTCAGAAAATGGAGATTACAATACTATAAATCAAAAATAAAACTTAAAATGCTCTAATTTCAGATGTGTTTCTGTTAATTACGGTTGGATTTGAAAGTTAAAGGCTGAGGACCCCAGTAGACACGATAGTGCGGCATTAAGGAGTGCATCGAAAAGTTGTCGCAAACATTCAAAACGGTATATCTCACAATTGTTTTTTTTTTCAATCCTTTTTTTTCAGACAAATCTTCATTGTGTCACCGATTATTGATGAAATCGGAAAGACAATAAAAAATGTACAGTCTTAATATGAATACAAGAGGATCAATCAAGCATTAGAAACAAAATGTTGCGCAAAATGAAACTTTTAATGCGTCTTTTAAAGATTCGATGATATAAAGTGAATGAAATTTATAACGAAAGAAAAAAGAAAATAAAAGTTATTCTATTGCCAAATATGTTTACTTTATACAACATCTAACATTGATTTCAAAAAATTTAACTTTTGTTCCGAAAAAGTTTATTTATTGTAATATGGTCTGTTTCCAAAAGCCATTTTTTGTATAACCATTTTATGAAGCGCTGTCAAATGCTTTTCCAGTGAAAGAGGTAACCAGAAACACGATTCTAGGGTGACTAGATGTTCAAATTAAAAATTAACCCCGATGAGATAATGTTCAAATTAGCGGGGGTGCACGGTATATTACTGCCTATATGTAAGGTACCGTGGGGCAAGTGGGTTTCGCATAGTTGGGATTCTTCAAAGCCTAGAGACTTTAAATTAAAACAAATGAGGTCGTGTATATTTTTTAGCTTGACTCCTACTAAATATAAACAGTATGCTGAAATTCATTTTCATGTAAAATTGAAGAAAAAAGTACAGAAAAAGTTTTTTGAAAAACTACTCCTTACTACACAAGTGGGGTAAGTGAAAAGTTCGTAATTTCGAACAATAAATTCAAAAACTAACAATTATATTCACGATTTCTATTACCTTTAACATTTGTTAAGGCGTCCCAATGAACAATAACATAAGAAACATATAAATAAAGAAAATTTTATTCATGTTACTTGAATATTCTTCTATTCAGTTATGTTTGTTGTAATGATTCGACAACATTACAACTGCAACATTTCCAATGTTAGTTCTTACATCATGGGATAGCAATTGCATTTCTGCTCTGTAGAATTTCCACCGCTCGTTATTTGTTAAGAAAATCGGGTAATAACTCTTCGGGAGAAATCAAACGGAATCCTTCAATAAAGTATTTAGAAACTTTTGTATGTGGATACATCTATACCCCATTTTTAATGATTTGAACTAAATTTACATAGACATACCACGAGATTCAAGTTCGTTCTCTTTTATTGGAACTTTTCAATCAATGTCTTTCTTTTAATCGGCTGTCCGAAGTAAACATATTAATGTCGTAATATTTGGCAACCTTTTTTTTTAGAAAAGTTCCCTGATTTGGCCATGATAATAGCTTTTAACTCTTTGAGTATAGTGTTTCTTGAATTATCAGCACGTTCTGTTGTTCTATGAGAATTGCGAACCTTGTATACTTATAGCTACCTGAAGAGAAAACCCATCTTCAATCTCTAATGAGAAACTTTTCACTTGCCCCACGTGAGTAGAAAATTGACGGTGTTTCAATTTAGTTATTTTTAGGTCTATGTCGAATCAATTCTAAAATTTTTTTTATTACAGTTTAAAACTGTCAGAAGGTACAACTAAAAAGTGGTGCAGAAATTTATTTTCCGCAACTTTTTTCCGCTGAAAATATTAAAATAAGATTGCACGCTGCCAACTTATTACGGAATGATAGTTGACAGGTTAACAATCTTTCGCTCTATTATGCAATAATGGCTGAAGAATCTCGGAAATCTCTTGCCTAACGTAATGCTCTCAATGTCCTCAAAGATTTACGCATGAGTTTAAAACGTTAATTCACATATTCAGGTAAATATACAAATTATTTTCACTTACCCCATTTACCTATTTGCCCCACGGTACCTTATTGAGAAAATAACGATCAAAAGTTTGAAGTTTGTCTTCTCATACAAATCTCGCATAACTTATGATCTCGCCCTAAAGGCCATTAGTAACTATGTGTGTAGCTCGTTGTTTCTGAGCATTTGAATGGAGTAACACGTTATTTAACAACGCTATGGTGAAGAAAGGACCATGCTCTACATGCCAGTGGCGATGGTTTGGATAAGCATCATTCATTCATTTGCTCAGGAACAACGAGCTACACACGTGGTTACCATTGGCTTTTAGGGCGTTATTCCGGTTGTAGGACGTTTCCCAGAAAGTCAAACCCCAGAAGCTTCCCAAAATATAATTTCCCCGCATGCCACTCTCCGAAAAACTGTTTCCTCAAAGCGATTTCTCAGAATGGTCCGTTTCTCCGAAAAGTTATGCAGTTAAAACAGGTGCAAGAATAGTTTTTAAGGACAGGGTACTTACTTACTTACTTATTTGGCTTTACATCAATTATCTTGATAAAGCCTCGCCAACAATATTTCGCCAATTCACTCGGTTCATGGCCGCTTCTCTCCATCCTCGACTGTGACCCACGCTCTCCAGGTCCTGGTGTACCTGGTCAATCCACCTAGCTCGCTGCGCCCCAGCCTTCTTGTTCCGACCGGATTCGTGGCGAACACCATCTTTACAGGGTTGTTGTCCGGCATTCTTGCAACATGCCCTGCCCAGCGTATCCTTCCAGCTTTAGCTACCTTCACGATACTGGGTTCGCCATAGAGTTGGTCGAGCTCGTGGTTCATCCTTCGCCGCCACACGCCGTTCTCCTGCACGCCGCCGAAGATCGTCCTTAGCACTCGGCGTTCGAAAACCCCAAGAGCTTGCAAGTCCTCCTCGAGCATAGTCCACGCCTCATGCCCATAGAGGACTACCGGTCTTATGAGCGTTTTGTACATCGTGCATTTGGTGCGGGGGTGAATCTTTCTTGACCGCAGTTTCTTCTGGAGCCCATAGTAGGCACGACTTCCGCTGATGATGCGCCTTCGTATTTCCCGACTAACATTGTTGTCAGCCGTCAACAAGGATCCGAGGTAGACGAACTCGTCCACCACCTCGAAGGTATCCCCGTCTATCGTAACACTGCTTCCTAGGCGGGCCCTGTCGCGCTCAGTTCCGCCAACCAGCATGTACTTTGTTTTCGACGCTGTCAACCAGCATGCACTTTGTTTTCGACCCTGTCTTAAGGACAGGGTATTATTATTATTATTATTATTATTATTATCTTTATTAAGGGGGTAGGATCCGTCATGAATTTTTGTATTGTCGATGATGATTTGCATTGGTGTTTGTGAGCACTGACTATTTTCCCTTTTTAGGTTTTTATTGTAGTAGATCACGACTTACCTGCGATTGATTATGTTCACAGGGTTATGGGAAAATCAGTAATTGCATTACAGTGTAGTTTTCCGCAAATAACTGCTTTATACCACTCAAATCTGCTTATTTTCGGCCCACGCTATCATTGATAGTCTTCACTAACACCATGGCTATACGTACTTGCTTTAACAGTTACATGCACAAAAACTGGCTAGTCAAATTCATTAATCGGAATTTTTCACCTTTTCCAAACTTTTCACGTCTTGAAAAACTGTTCAGCACCTGTAAGATATATATTTCTTCCAAACTACACTAACATTTCTCGCTTCTTAACTCTTTCAATTTTGTAAACTACTTTTTGAAACACGAAACTCTGGGGCGAACTTGATGTTGATATTGCTCAATCATCAAATATCGCAACTCACTACGAGACCTACGCATCAAGTAGAACGCGCCAATAAAAACTATCGCATTCCAACTTCGAAATGCGTCGCAATAAAACCCGCAAGTTGACCGTACACACACCATGGAGCAAACAAATCGGGGGTAGCATCATCGATCGATGGTTGCCAAAATCATTTACTTATTTTTGCTAGGAAAGTAGAGATTCCAACTCACAAAGTCATAAAAAACTATAAAATTATAACATGATTAGGTTTGCAAAAAATTAGTGTATATATGATGATCTTTTCAATTAAATTGGCAGGCAGAAATCTGGCGTTTATTATGGTTAACAGCTAAGTTCATTAATTACAATTGATCATCATCCTACCATCTTGCATCTTTGCTCGTCAGCTGTTATCCTGATGCCTCCCCATTTTCTCCCACCGTTTGTAAACAAACTTTTTGTAAGATTGAGCATGACTTTTTCTAATGAGCAAAAATTATGTTATGAAATAGATGCTTCAGAATGTCACAGAATCAAAGTGAATAAATCCACGCGTAGTCTTTGAAATGATGTGGATGTGATCCTGTTTGAATCCATTTGGGAGGATTTAAATCTGTGCGGGAATCAAATAACTGTGTGGGAATCAAATAACTGTGCATCTTCCTTGTCTGAAAAGTTCAAATATTATCAGCATATTGATTGAGTTCACCAAAAATAGACACTTGCAGAATATAGCATCCAATATGTTTTTATTACTGCATTACGATTTTTTACCACTGCAAGAGATCGTCTAATCGATATCGATTTCATAAGTAAGGAAGGGTGGTTATGCTAATAATTATCGGTTTTGCCTATGTTCACAATTGATCAGCAATACTAAAATCATTTCATTTTGTATAGGGAAAGGCATCTAACTTCAATTTTCTCATGAGTGAGACTTTTTTTTTCAATTGTTTAGTCAGTGAGATAGCATCATTATAATGCACAAGTTGTCAAATTTTCAACAAAATAAAATTTGCTGATGCCATTGCAGATATCTGGCGAAAGAAAAATTTGTCATTTGGAGAGCAGAGCCAGAATTAATTTTTTAATTGCAAAAAACTAGTAACATAATGAATTTGAAATTTCAATACTTTCCAAGCGGTCCCCGTTCTGCGAAAAGTAAAGCACGTGATTTTTATATTCCTTTTTCACATACACACTTGCACTGATTTTCTTCAGACATACCAATACAACAACATCACAGTCACTGATTATCGAAACCAAATTACGGATCGTTGAACCTTAAGGAGATTTTCAGACCTATGGCGAGGACAGGGTTATAAACTAGAAATAATGATAAGCAATGAAAAGAAGAATATATCCTGTTAATAAAGAATAAAATAATATGTCAAGCAGTCCACAGTTCGGGAAGTCTCCTTGAATATCACTTGAGATAGATAGGCATAACAGTCCTTTCCTCTTTAGAAACTTTCTAATAAATCTTTTAAAATACACCTACACGTTACAACAACGCATACACCGAACAATCAAAAATATACTTAGAAAATTCCACAATTGTTTCTTCAAAGCGCTTATTTCATGGCTACAACAAAACATTTAAATAATTGGATTCATACTGCGCTACATTACATTTGACAACTTATTTAACATTAAAGAACAATTTCGTTAATTTTAATACAGCAATCGCTTCACAAAAGAACAACTATGTTCACAACCAACGACAATTTCGTCAGCTCTAAAGAACAATCAAGTTCAACTCAAATCGGCAATTTCAGCACAATTTTCAAAAAACAAATAAAATGGGCAATTCGCCGTCCTAAAGAAAAATTAAAGATTATCTCCAGCACACGTTTCCATGATCCTCGTCGCCACTTTTATATCCTGTAAATAAAGAATAAAATAATATGTTAAGCTATCCACAGTTCGGGAAGTCTCCCTGAATATCACATGAGATTGGTAGATATAACAGATATGTTATAGATTCTAAGGTCATTCTCGACTAAACACATCTTACCAAAAACGCCGAGGACGGTGAAACTTGAAAGAACCGCCAATGGCAATTATAAGAGCTAAAAACTTTTCGAGGAGCTGGGCTATTCGGGAAGTGGGTTTGTCGGGGAACTGACATTCGAGGAACTGGCATGTCATACTGTGTTTTATGATCAAACTTGACCCAAGCAATTGGGATTTGTTTTCCTTTCATAGTTATTCTTCATTCTTTTTAAATTGGCTGTTCTTTCTTATTGTATTTTCAAAGAGTGATTTGTATTAGTGTAGGACCCATTCAAAAATTTAATAACGCTGAAGGGTGGGTATCCTTAAAATGTTACAGCTCATACAAAATTCGAAAAATGAAAATTCATACAAAAAGCGTTACGAGGGTGTGGGTGGGTGATAAAATGACCATTTTTGGCGCTTTGAAATTTGTAAATAAACCCTGTAATATTCTTCATATTCACAAAAAAATGATGCAATTTGTTTTTTTGCTTTCACAGTATACGCAAACCTTCTTTTGAACATTGGCTGTTCTTCCTGTGTGGTATGAGCCAGCCTAGAGAATGGACTAGTCTAGAATGACACATGCGAGTTTGCATTGACGGACGACTGCCTTCTCTCCACGAGTCAGTCCTTCAGTGGAACGCAAGGTTGGTGGTTGTGCTTTGACAAGCCGGGTGATTGGCTAGCGCTCTTGAATAGTTTCCACACTTCCTAGGTTTTGTAATTATGTAGAATAATAAAACGCAATTACACTAGGAAATTTCCCTTGTTTTCAATAACTTTCTTCTACAGCAAAACTTAAAAGCTACAAAAGATCTTTGTCTGCAAAAATTTGAGCAGAATCCATCAACTCTACGAGCTTGAATTTTGTAAGAAGAAAATCGTCCAAACGGTTCTAGGTAGCAATCATAGGTGGTGCTTGTGGTAGTCATGGTAGGAATGTTAAATAATATTGCTAGTTTTCCTTTTGTGTGTTTTCGAATAAGCTTGAACATGCTAACTGAGCACCACTAATCGGAATTAGTGTGTGAACATGCCAGAGAGGTAAAAACTGAACGAAAGTTTGCATCGGCTTTAAAAGAATGCAACTGTATTGGAATCGGATGATGCGGAATAAAAACGGGAGATTTGCAAATGTACTTCGTGTTGCGTTTGTGTGTGAGTTTCGGTTGAGAAGGATCGGGTGATAGAAAGCGTGTGAATTCATTCTTGTAACCATGTTGGATGTTAATTTATCCAATCATCGTTCGTTTACTACAATGGCGCAGTCAGTAGGTGAAATTTTTTTCAATTTTTTGTGAGATTCAGTGAAACTAATGAATAGTAATGAGTAGAGTAATGTATTTTTCTTCAATATAAGTTTTTAGGAGTGAAATACTTAACTATTTTGTGCAGAAAGGTAATGGTGAAATACAAGGGGGGAATATGGTATGAAAAAGAAGATTGCGGTTTTGGAAATAAAATGGGAACCAAAAAAAAAAAATACTTAAAGATAAAGAAAATAAAAAAAACAAGTCGCGAGAATTTAAAGCAAAAAAAATGTGATGGATGCAGAGGCGATGCGAAATGCTATGCGATTTCTTGAGAAAAAATATGTTTAAAAATACCTAAGTTAAAAAAAATAATAATAATAAGAAAATGTGGATAAGTAGTTAAAAAAAAAATCACGAAAAAAAAAGGTTGGTGGAGAACATAAGGGAGAAGGAAAAAAAATGACACTCGATATTTCTGAGGTAAAAAAAAAAATATATAGAGAATGTGAAAAAAAAAATGCTATGCGATGGTTTTGAGGAAAAAGAGAGATGTTCAAATGTCTGAGTTGAAAAACTAGAAAATGAGGATAAGAAGAATTCTAGAGAGAAAAAAAAAAACACGAAATCTACAAGAGAAATATAAATATGGATGTTGGACAAATGTGAGAAGCGAAAACAATAATATGAGGTAAAAAATAAAATAAGGTAGCTGTAAAAAAAACTTCAATGACGAAATCGACTTGAAAAAGAAGTGAGATGCAAAACAAAAATAATATGCGAGTCCGCAAGTTATTGTGAAAAAAAAAACTGTAATGATACTGAAAAAACATAGGTAGTTTAAATATAGGAATTGAAGATATCAATGTATGCATCATGTCATAAATTTGGATTGGATATGGATTGGATTTGGATATGGGCTGGATTTGGATATGGACTGGATTTGGATATGGATTGGTTTTGGATTGGATTTCAATTTCGATTGGATAAGGATTGAATTTAAATGGGATACGGATTGGATTGAATTTGAAATGGATTTAGATTGAATTGGATTTGGATTGGATTTTGATTTGATTTGAAATGGATTTGGATTAGATTTGGATTTTTATTAAATTCGGATTTGGATTGGATATGGATTGGATTGGATTTGGATTAGTTTTGGATTGGATTTAGATTGGATTTGGAGTGTATTTGAATTGGATATGGATTGGATTGGATTAGGGTTGGATTTGAATTGGATTGGGATTAAATTGGATTTGGATTGGACTTGGATTGGATTTGGATTTGATTAAGATTGAATTTTAATGGGATTTGGTTTGGATTGAATTTGAAATAGATTTGGATTGAAGTGGATTTGGATTGGATTGGATTAGGGTTAGACTTAGATTGGATTGGATTTGTATTGGATTTGGATTTGATTTGAATTGGATTTGAATTAGATTTGGATTTCTATTAAATTTGGATTTGGATTTGGATTGGATATGGATTGGATTGGATTTGGATTAGTTTTGCATTGGATTTAGATTGGATTTGGAATGTATTTGAATTGAATATGGATTGGATTTAGATCGGACTTGGTGTGTATTTGAATTGGATATGGATTGGACTGGATTAGGGTTGGATTTGAATTGGATTTCGATTGGATTTGCTTTGGACTTGGATTGGATTAGATTTAAATTGTATATGGATTGGATTTGGATTGGTTTTGAATTGGATTGGATTGGATTTGTATTGGATTTGGATTGGATTTGGATTGGATTCGGATTGTATTTGGATTGGATTTGGAGTGGATTTGAATTGGATTGGATTAGGGTTGGATTTGATTTGGAATTCGATTGGATTTGATTTGTACTTGGATTGGATTAGATTTGGATTTGGATTCGATTTGAAATGGAAATTGGATCGGATTTGAATTGTATATGGATTGGGATTTTAATTGGATTTGGATTTGGATTATATTTGAATTGGATGTGGATTGGATTTGGATTGGATTTTGATTGAATTTTGATTGGATTTGGATTGGATTTTGATTAAATTTTGATTGGATTTGGATAGGATTTGGATTGGATGTGGATTGAAATTGGATTCGGATTGGGATTTGATTTGGACTGCGATATGGACTGTACTTGAATTTTATTTAGATTTGATTCAAATAGGATTTTTTGAATTAAATGTGGATTGAATTTGACTCAAATGCTATTTGAATTGAATCTGGATAGAACTTCAATAGTATTCAATTTTAAATTTGTTGGGAATTGATTACTCTTGAATTTGACTGAATTTGAATTATGATTCGGGTTTGGATTTTGATTTGAGTGAGATTGTAATGACGTTATTCGATGTATTGATGAGTAAACAGGTTTTTATAATGGCTAAGTTGATGGAAAACGTCTTTGTAGAGTAGAGAAGAGGAATAATGTGGTAGTTATGGTAGGAATGTTAAATCATATTGCTAGTTTTTCTTTTGTGTGTTTTCGAATAAGCTTGAACATGCTAACTGAGCACCACTAATCGGAATCAGTGTGTGAACATGCCAGAAAGGTAAAAACTGAACGAAAGTTTGCATCGGCTTCAAAAGAATGCAACTGTATTGAAATCGGATGATGTGGAATAAAAACGGGAGATTTGCAATGTACACTCCCGTGCATAAGTTTGGGTTCACCCCCTCAAAACATGCAAAAGTGTTCAGTCCATATCTCTGTGATTACACGTCCAATTCAAACTCTTTATGCCACATTCCAAATGCAAAGAGTTATTCTTACTTCGTATGTATTTTTCCAAAAACATTTTTTTAATTTTGTATACTAAATTTTCACTTAAAGTTGTAACATTTTTCAAAAAACACACTGAAAAATCATATCTAATTTCCTCAGCATTGGGTCGACCAAAATTCTTACTTCGTATGTATTTTTCCTAAAACATTTTTTTAATTTTGTATACTAAATTTTCACTTAAAGTTGTAACATTTTTCAAAAAACACACTGAAAAATCATATCTAATTTCCTCAGCATTGGGTCGACCAAAATCAAAGTGTCAATAGAATCGTAATCTTATATTCTTTGATGAGACACCACGAAATTTTGGCGGAAAAATCTGGAAAGTATTCAAAATCAATGAAACAGTCAGTCAAGTCATCGTGCAAAAGTTTGGGTTCACCCCTCAGTATGGTGTATCGTGCAAAAGTTTGGGTTCACCTGAACTTACTTAAATCTGTGAAATCTCAAACCAATCTTGTACGCGCCATTATTTGCGCTCAAAAAAGCTTTAAACTATTAAAATCGGTTGAAAAATGGCAGAGACATTGACAAAAATGATGTGCGTGTGGCTCAGATGAACCCAAACTTTTGCACGATTTGCATCATACTGAGGGGTGAACCCAAACTTTTGCACGATGACTTGACTGACTGTTTCATTTATTTTGAATTCTTTATAGATTTTTCCGCCAAAATTTCGTGGTGTCTCATCAAAGAATATAAGATTACGATTCTAATGACACTTTGATTTAAAATTTTGGTCGACCCAATGCTGAGGAAATTAGATATGATTTTTCAGTGTGCTTTTTGAAAAATGTTACAACTTTAAGTGAAAATTTAGTATACAAAATTTTTTTTTTTTTCTATTTCATTTATTTGAGGCTCAATCGCGTTTAACGCTTTACGGAGCCGAAATTCATTTTTTGTATTGTTTACAAATCTTTCACTTTTTTGTACTAAGATTAGTATGGGATGGAGCCAGGGTACTCGTGGCAACTCGAGGTTAATGGTCACAATTTTTGGAAGGAAGGACATGGTGAGGATTGGGTTTAGGGTTTTCTGCAGCACATCCGGGAGGTATATCGTGGTATCGCGATGAACGTGTAGTGGCGTTGGTACCAATTTCTTGCCGGTATTCGTCTGCCGGATGGCCAGGTTCCTCAATCCAACATACAGGGGACAAAACACAAAAAAAAAAACTGGAGAAGAGAACACAGGAGAATTAAACTTTTATACTGGACAAGCGAAGAAAATCGTAAATTGCGACCATGTAAATGAGATCGCGGGTGCCCAACACATCTCTAACAGGAACATAGGGTTGTCTACCTCGGGCCGCAAGGGTATCCAAAAGTTGCGCTCTGGAGGCGTCCATATCCGGGCATTTCCAAACTACGTGATCGATGTCATCATAACCATAACCACACCTATTACAAACATTGCTCAGCGCGAGGTTAATCCTGTGCAAATGTGTACCTAGCGAGTAATGGTTGGACATAAGTCTTGACATCACGCGAATGAAATCTCGACTTACATCCAAACCTTTCCACCACGCTCGCAAGGAAACTTTAGGAATTATGGAATGTAACCACCGTCCCAGTTGGTCATTTAGCCAATCGCTTTGCCAACCGTGAAGAGAACTTTGACGTACTAAATGAAAAAAATCATCGTGTGAAATTCGTCTATCATAAATCTCACCTTCCTCAGCGCCCACCTTTGCGAGAGAGTCCGCCTTCTCATTGCCATAAATTAAGCAATGTGAGGGGACCCATACAAAGGTAATCTTATATGATCTTTCGACCAGTGCACACATCTGCTCTCTTATTTTTGTAAGAAAGTAAGATGCATGCTTAACATGTTTCATCGATCGAAGTGCCTCAATAGAACTGAGGCTATCCGAAAAGATGAAGAAGTGGTCTGCGGGCATGTTTGAGATCATCCCCAGTGCGAAGTTGATTGCTGCCAGCTCAGCAACGTAAACCGTGCAAGGTTCCTGAAGTTTTCGGAAGGCGGAAGAGTTTTCATTGAAGACACCGAAGCCAGTGGATCCATTGATGCGGGACCCGTCAGTGAAATATCTCCTGTAGGAATCGACATTCTGGTACTTTGCGTTAAAAATACGTGGAATCGTTATACATCGAAGTTGATCTGGGATTCCATGAATAGCTTGTTTCATGGACAGATCGTATTCAACAGAGGAACTGTCATTGGTGAAGTGTACACGTGGAGGGTTATAACATGGAAGACTTATGTCAGATGACATGTAGTAGAGATAAACTCTCATGAATTTTGACTGAGTATTCAGTTTGAGCATTTCTTCGAAGTTTTCGATAACGAGTGTGTTGCTCACCCCACACTTAATAAGTATTCTTAGCGAGAGCTCCCAGAATCGGTTCTGTAGTGGTAAAACCCCTGCCAGCACCTCCAGGCTCGCATTGTGAGTCGAATGCATACAACCTAGGGCGATACGCAAACAACGATATTGAATTCGTTCCAATTTAATAAGGTGGCTGTTTGCTGCTGAGAGAAAACAGAAAGAGCCATACTCTAGAACAGAGAGAATGGTTGTTTTATAGAGTTTTATGAGGTCTTCCGGGTGAGCACCCCACCATGTTCCGGTAATTGTTCGTAGAAAATTGATCCTTTGTTGGCATTTTTCCGTTAAATACCTAGTATGGGTTCGCCAAGTGCCTTTTGAATCAAACCAGACCCCAAGGTATTTTGAAGTCAAAGACTGGTCGATGTCTGTTCCCAATAGCTTAAGCTTTAGTTGGGCAGGATTCCGCTTCCTTGAAAATACAACCAGTTGAGTTTTTTGCGGCGCAAACTCGATCCCTAAATTTCTAGCCCAAGTGGATAAATTATCAAGGGAATTTTGCAATGGTCTTTGCAAGATTTCCGCTCGTGGGCCCTTCATAGAGACCACAGCATCATCTGCAAGTTGTCTAAGCGTGCATGGTTCTTCCAAACAGTTGTCAATATCTTTAACATAAAAATTATAAAGCAAGGGACTTAGACATGAGCCTTGGGGAAGACCCATATAGCTAATTCTGGAAGTTGTCAGTTGACCGAGAGTGAAGCTCATGTGTTTTTCTGACAACAGATTGTACAAGAAATTATTCAATATTCCAGGTAGTCCACTATTGTGCAGGCTTTCTGACAATATCTCTATGGAAACTGAATCAAAAGCGCCCTTAATGTCCAAGAAAACCGAAGCCAATTGCTCCTTGTTCGCAAAAGCTAGTTGAATATCTGATGAAAGCAACGCTAGACAATCGTTTGTTCCTTTGCCCTTGCGAAAGCCAAATTGAGTATTGGAAAGCATGTTGTTTGATTCGACCCAGTGATCGAGTCGGGATAGGATCATTTTTTCTAACAATTTCCTTAAACATGATAACATAGCGATCGGGCGGTACGAATTATGATCAGACGCTGGTTTCCCAGGCTTTTGAATAGCTATTACTTTGACCTGTCTCCATTCAGATGGAACAACGTTGTGTTCCATGAATGAGTTGAACAGGTCAAGCAACCGTCTTTTAGCGATATCAGGGAGATTTTTAAGAAGATTGAACTTAATCATATCGCGTCCCGGAGAGGAGTTGTTTGATGAAAGAAGAGCCATAGAAAATTCCAGCATAGTGAATGGTCTGTCCAACGCATCGTCTCTCTGGGTTTCCCAGAATGGCGGTTGAGCTGGAACTGAGTCTGGACAGACCTTTTTTGCGAAGTTGAATATCCAACGATTGGAGTATTCGTCACTCTCATTTGAGGATGAGCGGTTTCGCATGTTGCGAGCTACTCTCCAAAGCGTCGTCATTGAAGTTTCTCGTGAGAGGCCATCGATGAAATGTCGCCAATAGCTACGCTTCTTCGCTTTAATAAGATTCTTCAGTCTTTTTTCGAGCTTCGAGTACTCTAAATAAAGTTCTGAGGTACCGTATCTACGAAAAGCTTTAAAGGCATTAGATTTTTCTCGATACAACTGAGTGCATTCATCATCCCAACCAGGTGTGGCTGGTCGTCTTTTGAAGGATGCACTTGGAACTCGTTGCTTTTGGGATTCTAATGCACTTTTATAAATCAATTCTGATAGGAATCGATACTCATCCAACGGTGGGAGAGTGTTGAATGATTCGATACCGAAAGTTACCGCTGATGCAAATTTTTGCCAATCTATATTCCTAGTGAGGTCAAAAGGAACCTGAATTGACTGTTCTGACCTTTCACAATTATTTTTGATAGAGGTTATTATGGGCAAGTGATCACTACCATGGGGATCATCGATAACCTTCCACATGCAATCGAATGATAGTGAACTTGAACCCAAAGACAGGTCAAGGCGGCTTTCTTTGCCGTCGGATGAAATACGTGTCACTTCACCTGTGTTTAAAATATTCAAGTTGAAATCGTCGCATAAGTCATAGAAAATAGCCGCTCTATAATCGTCATAAGATTCGCCCCATCCAGTACCATGGGAGTTCATATCACCCAGTATTAAAACCGGGAATGAGAGCATAGAGACTGCATTCCAAAGATGACGGCGGTTTATTGAAACTCTTGGAGGAATATAAACAGAAGCTACGCAAAGATCTTTACCCTTTACGTTTATTTGGCAAGCAACGATTTCTATGCCTGGATGAGTCGGGATGGGGATTCTGTAGAATGAATGGCACTTTTTGATCCCTAAAAGCACACCCCCGTAATTATCATCTCGATCCTGGCGTATAATGTTAAAGTCGTAGAAGTTAAGATCATCTTCAGAAGAAAGCCATGTTTCACAGAGTGCAAATATATCACAATCGGAATTGTGAAGCAAAAACTTAAATGTGTCTAATTTAGGTTTTAGACTATGACAGTTCCACTGTAGCACAGTGATCATATCTTGTACCTCACTTGATGAATTAGCCATCGAAAGATATGATCGAAGCAAGGAGGGGCCACGAGATAGTCAATTCCCGGAGATATTCTTCTATTGCGGGGAGAAAAAGGTCGAGTATGCCTCTGAATGAGTCTGAAACTCCGAGAGCATTACATATGCGATCCACCAGGGCCCTAAAAGTTATCAGTCCTCGCTTAGCCCGGGGCGTTTTCGAGGAAGAGCGAGGGACTTCAGTAGCATTTCTTTTGCTTTCTTGTCTAGAGCTTCTTTTCGAAGTGTATTTTATCTGTGAAGGCGGGGGCGGCAGATCTTTGCTGCAACACGGAACGGAAGCATCAAAGACCTGTTTCTTCGGGTTTTTCAAATTTGCCCCACCTCCTTTGGAATTAGGCAAACTTCTGAGGGAAGATTTCAATACCTTACGGCGCAGTCCCGGAGAAGATGGAGACTTTCTTTTACCGGGTGCGTGTACCTCCGAAGAATCTCCCCCATCGGTTTCGTCGTCGTTCGCTTCATCGGAGGACAACTCTTGAAAAGAGTTACCTACTGGGATGGCTGATGAAGACTCTTTTGCAGGCGGATTCAAAGCTTTCACCATTTCCGCATACGTCTTCTTGGAGCGCTTCACAATTGAGCGACTCTCATTTCTAATGCGCTTTTTGTATGCCGGGCATTTCTGCAAGTCATGCAGATCCTTGCTACAGTAGCTGCATTTTTCAGCTTCCTGCGTGCAAGCATCTTCTAAATGAGCTTGGTTGCATTTGCCACAACGGGGCTTGTTGTCGCAAAAGCTAGCACTGTGGCCAAGCTGCTTGCAGTTGGTACAATTGAATACCTTCGGCACGTAAAGACGCACTGGGTAAAAAACACTATCAATGCAAACAAATTTCGGGAGGACGGAACCAGGAAAAGTCACTCGAAACGAGGCTGACGGCGAAAAAACTTTCTTATTTCCTTCCATGGAAACTGATTGCAATTGTTTGCAATCCAGTATAGCCACATCAGGAATTGACCGGTTATCAAAAACACCTTTGCCAGTCTTAATGTCTTCACATGTCAGACTCGCGTCGATGATTTTCCCTTCCACCTCGACTTCTCGTGCCGGAATATAGGTAAAGTATTCCACAGCAAAAGCCTCATGCTGAGCAATCTCATTCGCTGCTTTGTAACTAGGTGCAGTTACACGCAGCTTGGATTGCTTCACTTGGTGAATAACGGTCCCTGGATATTTACGCGTCAGCTCTCGAGAGATCGAGAGCACGTTCAAAATCTTATTTTTGCGCCGGAAATAGACAACCCAAGGCCCAGCCGAAGACGGTTGGTAAAACCGCGTTCGAGCAACGAGATCTTTTGGAGGCGTATCGCCTCCATCCGAATCGTCCATGCGGGAATAAATCCAACCGCAACCAAATCAACAAAAATAAAAAAAATGTGGAGAAAAAAAAAACGTTTGAAAAATATTAATTAATTAGTGGACTATTTTGTACACACCTCCCCTATACGGGCAAAAAATAATAATACTAATAAAAGAAGAAAAAAAAATTATGAAAAAAAAAAAAAAACTTAACCGATCAGTGGGCTATTTTGTACAAGCCTCCCCTATACGGGCAAAACTTGCACCGGGAGAGAGACAGAGGTGAAGCAAAAAACAACCTTGAACTTGTTTGTTCGGAAATGTAGAGCAATTCAATAGATATACAAATTGATACTTATCCGTATAGCAGCAGAACGTCCAAGCACCGTAGGTAGCAGACTAACCGAATCGCCTTCTGCTTCGATGTTGCTCTCGGTGCGGGAAAAAAAGTCAATCACCGTTGTGCCGGTGGTGATGACTTTTTTTTTTGCGGTGGAACGATACTAGTTACACTAGTTCGCTTCCTTCGCAAAGCGCGATCGCCTAAGCACTTAAATGCACTAATTAGATAATGATTAACAGTCGAAACTAGACCAAAAACCCACGCGGGCGGTGGGAGAAAAAGGCCAAATAAACTTTGCGACTTTGTGCCGTGCGATGAGACCGGGAACCTGTCAACCGACTCGTGCAAGCGCTAAGCAAGGAATGTAGTATACAAAATTAAAAAAATGTTTTTGGAAAAATACATACGAAGTAAGAATAACTCTTTGCCTTTCGAATGCGACTTAAAAAGTTTGAATTGGACTTGTAATCACGGAGATATGGACAGAACACTTTTGTATGTTTTGAGGGGGTGAACCCAAACTTTTGCACGTGAGTGTACTTCGTGTTGCGTTTGTGTGTGAGTTTCGGTTGAGAAGGATCGGGTGATAGAAAGCGTGTGAATTCATTCTTGTAACCATTGCAGTAGCGGATGGATGTTAATTTATCCAATCATCGTTCGTTTACTACAGTGCTGTTTTTGATGAATTTCCCCAATTTTTTATTTAAAGATTCTCCAATAAATAAATAGAAGACTGCCAAAAACCGGAATTCCTGTCTTAAAAAAAAAACAAAGCAAACATAGGTGAAAGAAAACAAAAATTCAATTTTCTCCGGATTAACTAGTTAAATTTGCTCACGTTTTACTATTTCTCTTTTAGGGGAGAAGCACTAATTTTCGTCCCACAAGAATTCTGTGCCAATTTTCGGATTTTCATACAAAGTAGACCAAATTCGTATGAATGGGTCGAAAATTGGTGCTTTTCTCCTACTTGAATTTTGACAGCCCAAACATCTCTTTTTTTCTGGGGATTTCCGGGGAATGTCTCATTCTGGGAAATGTCGTACAATCGTTATTCCAGATTATGCGACAAATGTTCATAATTTTTTAGTACCTTTCCGCTTGCCATATTTATTTGGCACCATCGTACAGATTACTCATTTTGCTACTATTGATTTTCAAAAATATAAGCTTGTACGTGAATTGAGTTTTTCAGTTGCTATTGGGGTTTAAAGTTCATATAGAGATTGTTATGCCTTTATTTTTCAATATAGGACTACACTTACTTCATATTTTTCCACAACATTTTCAAACAAAGTGTGTTAAATTTTATATGCAAAGTAAAGTATGTATTAAAACATGAATGTTCCGATGAAAGAAGGTTGGCTTGAAAATCAATATGAGACAGTTATGGTTTTATGGGCAGATTAGATGACCCGATAAATTTTAATGATCGCAGCTTTTCTCTGCTGTTGACTAAGATCGACAACGCAGCTTCTGAGTGCGATTTTGAGAAAATGGTGTATCGATGTCTTGGCGCCCCTATCGGAGACAGCGTTAACATTGTTAAATTTGTTTCGAGGCGAATCGACTGCAGGTTACTCGACTATATTCCGTTCAAAGTCGTACTGTATTGGATGTTGAGAGAACTGGCAATGGTTGCATCAGCTTGGCCAAACGGTATAAAGTTTAGTCAATTTCAACATCGTCATTGTAACATCTGGAGACCATAGGAATGTCTATTCATGCTTGTTTGAGTTTGTGTTATGTTTGATCTATTTTCGTCGATAGAACTTAACGGCATGGGTACATACAGATAACCCTTTCCGTCGTTGTCAAAATTGTACAAAATAGAAGCAAACAAGGTTTTGTAGCACAATAATTTCCAGCGAATGCGGGTTTCACACTTTAAATAGTTTTTTTTTTTAATATTGTCAGAAAGCATTGGACTCCTTCATCAAATCTCACAACTAGAACTCATATGCTTTTGATCTTAATTTACGATAGAAATTCAAAAAATTGGAGTACGACAAATCTTTTAGGTGGCAAAGCACCATCAGCCGAGTCTATTTTTCACCGACCGAATTGCAAATAACGCGGAACCAAAGAAAACGTGACAGATAATTCTAAACGCATGCGCCCGGCTTGCTGCGGTCTTCCAATGCCTGTATGCATCAATGATGGTGATTTAAAGCTTATTTTTAGTGCTTAAGGTTACTTGGATGATCCTTCAATCAATATTCTATTTAGAAACAGCCGTTTTCTTAGGATTGTCTCCTCCGTCTCCCCTCTTTTTTGTTCGAGGTTGTCCCAGGATAAAATTTGTGTTAAATATTAGTTTTAATGTAAGGATCGTGACCAATTTATCTGTATATATTTCACTTTTTCTTTGGACAGCATAATTTATTTATTTCGTAACGCTACAACCAGAGTGTCGTGTTTCTCATGTATACCTAAATGAGCTAGTGTGCCATGCGATATTTTATATCGCAGCTCACAGATTATGTGAGGCACGAGACGCGGATACGTACAAAATATATCTTAGTGAGCGAGTCTCATGAGACATCTCGTGAGGCTCGTCACATGCGCTTACCAGGAGTACTTTTATGCAGTTATGTTTGCCTGGTACAATAACCCCACGGAAGCATACGACTTCGGTCTATGTCTATGCTTCTTCGGTGGCCATGCCAAGTTTTTCAATGCAAAAGCTAAAATCTCAACCGCGTTGAACCACGTCAGTCCTTTCAAACTGCCTACGGGCAGTTTGATCCATAGTTTAATCCCTTTTCTTTGCTTTTCAAACCTTCGTCTGCGAGGCTCAAATGCACTGTCACATTGAGATTTTCTCATGAGACGGCGCATGAGCCAGTGCAGATGTGATCGTTTGAGCTAGTGCATTGCTACATGAGATCTAAAAAAATGTGTCTCACCATAGCACGTGCTCAAGCGCGCGATTTTTTTTGTGCGCTCATGGCAAGCTAATCTCAAGCTCTTGATATGAAGCGCGTATACATGATGTCTGGCTACAACAGGACATTTTTGACCCTCCCCTCAGTCCGTAACGCTTTTGTAAGGAAATTTTTAAAATATTTATAATGGCTTTCTAATGTTAATCGCTAAAGTGGCCATATGCATCATTAGAAACAAAACTCGTTTGTTTATAGGTCCTATTTAAAAGTTTACCTCAAGAGCTTGTTTTGGGAACAAAAAAAAATAATGTAACATAATTAGCACAGCAAACATATTTTTGGCCGCCAGACCATATGGCAAGTGCCCATAGTGCGTACGTGTGTGTGTGTATGTCAATGGATGGCTATGTTTATGCTACCTGGATACTTACCGGATCATTTCGTTGAACGGGAAGCTAGAATAGAGTGCAACGCGATACGGTATACGGCAATACCTAAGTATATCCAACTATGCATGGATTGCATACTTGCCATCGCCGCGTGAATAGTTCACAACCCATTTGAAAATTTTTGCATGGTTACACTTTTCAGGATTGAGGCATGCATGTTTCCTCAATTTAAATTAATTTGTTAACCTTGATCAGAAACCAAATTTTAGGAGCATTTTGCATACAGATATGCTGACTGTATTCCAGTGACAATATTTCAATACTTATTTAAATTTTCTTACATAAATTAATCTTAAAGAACTAGCTAAAATAAAGTTACACCTGTTTTTTTTTTTGTTCATTCGAATTTTATGTATTTTACTCATAAGGCAGCGTCCATTTATTACGTAACGCTAAAATTGGAAATTTTTGACCCCCTCCCCCCCCCCCCTCCGTAACGCTTTTTGTATGAAAAATTTAAATTTTTTGTATGAGTCGTAACGTTTGAGCTAACTTCCCCCCTCCCCCTAGAGCGTTACGTAATTTGTGGATGCCACCTAACATCTTTACATGAACATAATTGTTGATGGAAAAATAATTTGTTGTTGCTATTGGGGCCTTCCTTAGACGAGTGATTAGAGTCCGCGGCTACAAATCAAAGCCATGCTGAAGGTTGCTGGGTTCGATTCCCGGGCGGTCCAGGATCTTTTTGTAATGGAAAGTTCCTTGACTTCCCTGGGCATAAAGTATCATCGTACCTGGCACACGATATACGAATGCGAAAATGGCAACTTTGGCAAAGAAAGTTCTTATTTTATAACTGTGGAAGTGCTCGTTGAACACTAAGCTGAGACATAGGCTCTGTTCCAGCCTGGACGTAATACCAAGAAAAAGAAAATGGTTGCTACCCAATAATTGATCTGAACTATCGTAGTTACCAAAAAAAGTCTAATGATTGGGGCTATCCATTTCCAACGTGAAAAATTTGAACTAAAATCTTACGACAAAAATTGAACCCGTCTATCCGTGTCTACAAGTAAATCTTCTACGCATCCGATGTCACGATAAATATATGTGTAAACATAGTTCACTCACTTGAAACAAAATCATAAAACGAGCTCACCAATAGATAATCCATCCTGAGATCGCTATACGTTGTGGAATGGCTTAATTAAGAAGATAACCCACCAGTAGAATCACTAGGGTAATAGGCAAACCAGCTTATGAGATTCTCAGAGTCTTATCTCCTCTTTGACAAACAGATTACCCAAAGAAGAAGAAATTTGCCGAAATTAGTCAATAATCATAATGTGCAACCATGGGCTGATGAATTAAGTTGAGAAAAGGCTACGCCAAGTTAATTTTTATGTATTAAAATGTCGCAGATTTTCAAGTTCTAATAAATTGATTTACAAAGTTATCTTTAATGAACGACAAACACAGTTTATTAGCCCATTTTAATTGAACAAACACTATTATCTTAACCAACTTATCTGAATCTTAATCAATCTAAAATAATATCATTACATGTTAAACCTTGCCCTCGGTCTTTCCATCAAACTTTTCGTTAGACTTCCCCTGCAAGTTCTTCACCGATTTGGTTTTAATTTTCGGGTTGTCGACATAATGCCGTTCCTCCCCAGGCCAAGCGCGGCTCAGTTTGTAAACCATCGAGTAAAGCAACCGTTGATCGTAGGCATCCTCTTCCCGATCGCTAGTAACGTAGCTTACAACCGTTCCAACCAGCATTGTAATGAACGTTCCGATCAAACTGTAGTACATGTACGATATGGCGTACAGACTTTCCGGGAACTCACGGATCTGACTTGTAGCGTTGAGACTGGACTGGTCTTGAAACGCATCCGTTGTGGCAATGGAAGATACGAGCCAAGAGTCCGATCGCTTTACAATTCCACTGGAGAAGGTTTCGTTGGTGCAACCCTGGAAAAATCAGAGATCAGTTAAATAATTGAAACAGTAGAACTTTTTGTGAATTACTCACTTCGACAGACGTTGGAAGCAACGGTGTCTCGTTATCGATCGTCAACCCTCCAAACGTAATCCAAAGAGTAACAATTGTGTGAAAGGATCATTCCACTGGCAGCCCCTTTCCAGTTGGCAACCGGGACCAGCATCGCCAGGAGGAACACCCCAATAATGGGCCGGACGTGGCCGAAGTCATCAGCATGCTGCTCTCGATCACTCCGGACAACAATCCCACGGCGAATCCTATGCCCATAACGATCACTCCATATACGGCACCGATTATCCGATCATGCGCAGTTGCCTTTTGTCACGGGTATCCTTGAAATACGGCAAAGGTGCCAGGAAGTCTTCCCAAGTGACGGTCGCCGCTGCGTTGATGTTTGATACATTCAATGTCAACGCTCCATTCAAGAGCGATCCCATGAACAATCCCAGGAACCCCGGAAGGTAATGAAACTTGTCCTGTACAAAGAAAGCAGCTATTTCAATCAATTTTACTGATGAAGCCAGCTGCCAGTGGATCGCAGTCCACATACACGGAGAATATTCCCATTCCAACAACCCACACCAGTGTGAACAGTATAATGATGATCGGCACATTGGTCATGATGGTGCGTTGGATTTCTTGGAATGATCCCATGCTAAGGTATCGCTGTACGAAGCTTTGCTGACATCCGAAGATACTCAACGACATGAACAGCTGTCCTAACCATGCCGAAGTTGTGTCAACTCGAACCGTGAAGTCGCCCAGTGAAGTCCAAGAATGTAAGGCGTCCTGTTTGAAAGATATGAAGTTGTTTATCAACAACAAGAGTTTATCGATTCTGCGCAACGTACCTTCTTCAGCTGGAATGGTAACAATCTTCTCAACACTCCAAACGTTAACCATAGACTGAATGACAATGGCGATCATGATCAGTATCATGGTAACCCCTTGGATCACATCCGCTTTAATAGCAGCTTTAAGGCCTCCCAGAAGGTTGAACGTAATGGTGGTAACGGTGATCAACAACAGTGAGGCCCAGTACGGGACCCCGACGACGGTGTTCAAAGCAACTGCTGGAGTGTAGAGTGTAACGCCCAGAATCAGCAAAGCTCGGACTACGTACGTTCCGGATGCTAGGCAGCGCACCAAGCGGCTGTTTGAATCTGTTTGAAGATGATCATTAGATGTTATGGGTACATATTCCGATCGTGGAAACTCACCTCAAATCCAGATACTGATACACCGATGTGATCCCCAAATTAAAGTACACCGGAATGAAGACGTAGCCCCCACACCTAATAGGGATACGCAGGGTTACCTATACCGGTACATGTCTGAGCCATTCCCCACGATGGGCCGCTCCCCATCAAGCCGGATAAGAACAGTTCCAGGCATGGGAACACCGAGAAAAGAAAAAGCAACGGAACCGACGCCGAGTGTATCCCGCGAGCGATGTCGTGATCTGAGGGCACTCACCCTGCCCTGACGCCCGAGTGTGCCGGTGCCCCATCCCCGCACCACATATTCGCGCCTATTGGTATTTTTCCTTGCGTCGCAAAAGGACAGACCCCACAGGTTGACAACCAAGGTCATAACGAGTGCACGAAGCGACGAAGAACGTGATGTTCCTCCCAGTCAAGACTGTGGTTGTTGTCGCAGTATTGGTGTCAGACGTGGTTACAGGTCATCCTGCAAGCCCAGGAACATTGGATGAATCCGTTACTGTCATTGGACCCTAATACATAACCCCCAGGCACGTGTGAAGAGCCATAATAGCAAGGAGCTTACTTCAAGTGTCATTGACGCTGTATTATTAGCGTAAAGCGTTCAAAAGAACTAAGTGCAGAGCTACACTGTTTCCAGGCGACGCGCGAACGTGCAGAGTCTCCTGACATGTACATTAATATATTATGCTAACGTTATTTCCTCTCGCTTTGGTTTTTATCAACACTTGTAAGATTTAGCACAGCGCAATATTACAATGTTTTTGTGTTGTGGAGTAATGATTTAACATTCACGTCATATATCTATTACAGTCAGACTAAGGATCAGTGACAAATCACCCACAGTGTGCTAGAAAGGAACCGTTCAATAAGTTCAATTAGTTGTACTGTACGGAACCATCAAAACACTACATTACAGTATTAGAGTCTGTCTGCTACATATGTTATCTGAAATGCAAACCACTTGAGTCATTAAAATACAGGAATAAGAACCAAACTAGAATGTCAGAAACATACCCTTAAATTCTATGATAATACCGTGCATACGCTGTTATCACACGTGAATTTAGAATCATGATAAGTAGGAAAGCTTTATTGGTCAAGAAAACCGGTTCTTCAGGAAACGCAAATGTTGACTGTTTATTCGGACATCAATTTGAGTAACATTCAAGAACTGTCAAATGATTAATTCATATATGCCAAATATATAGAATCTCTTTTTCCCAATTGAATGACTGAAAATATGATGTTATATCTGATTTATCGTATGATTTACCACAATTGTGCTATAAACAAGGTATTTCAACGTAAGCCATTATTGCGTTTGGCCGAGGTATTTTCTTCACTTCGCTTTTTACAGATGCAAGCTCAAATATAGCCCACGTAAAGATTTACTGCCATTAATA
>NW_018736203.1:0-28470 GCF_002204515.2 Aedes aegypti | reverse complement strand
TACTTGAACAAAGCGAATAATGGCGAGAACGATGATTGATGACGATACGGTGAGAAAAAAGCGGGCGAAGTGAGAAGAGTGAGAAGGCGAATCTGTGTGCTTAGGGCACTCTAGTAAGTTTCGACACTAACCGCAGGTCCATCAGGCTGGCATTGAGACACATTTTGTTCATAATCGAATAACAAGTTTTCTTGATATTTAAGGCCGGTTTGCTACTGAAGGCCCAAACGCAATGATAACGGAACGGCAACGGAAAGCGGAACCGGTTCGCCAGCATGAGCCTCTGTACGTGCCATAAATTCTTTTGTTCTCATGACTTTTACTGACGCCGTGTGTTGGTGCTGTCTCGCTCTCTCTCACGGGAAACTTGAAAACAAGGCGCACAGTAAAAGTCAAACGTTTTATAGCATGCATAGGCTCATGGATCACACCATATCGACTGAGTTGTCAACGAATGAAAGTAAACCAACGCTGAGTCGACAAACAAATTATATAGTTCATGCTGGTGAACCGGTTCCGCTTTCCGTTGCCGTTCCACTATCATTGCGTTTGGGCCTTTATTTTCTGCTCCCGTGAATTTGAGAATAACTAACTATCTGTCAACTTTGTTCTGAAATAACTACTCGAATGTCAAAGCTCAAATGGGTCGACCGCGATGTTCAATTTAACCATTTGAGGGGCAAATAACTATCGAAATGTCAAATTTTAACTAATAGTTAAACAAACTGATGAAACAGCCCGCATAGAAAATAACAATTATCCTTAGCTTCCAAACAGTATGTTTCTTTTAACAGAAAAGGTTAATTTATCCCAAATAATTGCTATTTTGTCGAACAATATCAATCAAAAAGCTTAAAATCATTAAGAACACTTTTCAGAGTTCTTAGCGAACGGTTACAATATGTAAAAGTGTCAAGAAATTGTAAAACCATACGAAGAACGAGACGAAGACAGAAACTTGAGAGAAATTGTGCAACAATTTGATCACCTTTTCTCAAATTATATTTTCAAATAATCGCAAGAAACATGGCAACACACGCACACACGAAAATTAAAACAATAGGTCGTATGAATAAACTGAGCAAAAGCTTTTACTTTACTCAAATCCATCTGTCAAATCATTTTCTTGAGCATTTACTCAAGTTGGTATGGTAAAACTGAGCATTTGAGCATTTACTTTTCGAACATCCAAATTCGTATGAATAAAGCGGTAAAAGCTAAGTAAATGCTCAGAAATTCCTGAGTCACCTACTGACCATGCTCAGTTGAAAACAAACAAACGTGAAAGTTACTTTTAAATTTGTTAACAGGGTAAAAATAAGAGGTTGTAGGACTTTCAGGGCGAATACTTGAAATCTGTGTAATTTTTCAAACATCCTGGTGAATTCAAGAAACAACTGGTCGATGTTATCCACACCGAGCAAGTGCTTTAGTTGAGTTTAGAAACTTACATTAAAAAAAACCGACATGACGAATTCAAGAGAAGCGCGTGAACAATTATACTAGTTTACTATGATCGTTTTTCGCTTGAAGCGAATAGACCATTCCGTCAACTTACCCCCTATTTTTATATTTTCTTCAAAGACGATTATTTTTAATGATTATTGACGCTTTCAGATCTATTTATATGCACTCCTGATTTTATTGTAAATTTTGAAAATTCGAGAATTTCCACATTTTGAGTAGTGCGGCACCAGTTGTTTCAACCTGTGGGTAAACAAAGTGGATTTTCCCACAACTTTCAAAACCCCTGCGCTGAGTGTTTGTAGATATGACGAAATGTCAATGTCAAATCAAGCACACGAGACGACACGACAAATGGAGAAATCTGAGTCCGATGGGCAAGCTTCGTGGTAAATGAAGCCATCCTTTACTATTGTACTATGTAGGAATGAAACACTCAATATTGCAACAATTATCACTTTATTTCACTGTTCAAAATATGCACAACGATTTCCCACATCCGTTTCTCACCGCACGATACACATTCTCTCTCCCTGTCAATTCACCCAGGGCCCTATTTAGGAGTTCACTTCTATATTTTATCAGGGCTGCATTCAAGGGAAAACCCTACAACCCCTTTTACAATAACAATGTTTTAGAGACACTTAGTGGGATAGATAATCTTAAAACTTAACGGGTACATTACGGTTTCGTTAACACTTCTCTGTATGTCCTCTTGCGAATCCGGTTCCGTCATCGCTGATGAGGTCTTTGTAGATACTTCAGTATTGCCGGAGTTCGATGGCGCTGTTGTAGTTTCTTTCAAGCTAGACTCTCCTGTTTTCGACGAATCACCAATATCATCCAGCAACTTTTTCAAATGCGCTACATTACGGCGGTATTCTTTCCCATTTTCAAGTGCTTTACTGTACAATCTGCTCCAATTTTTCTTGTTACAACGTATTCCTCGGAGCGAAATTGGAACTCAATTTGTTATCTTTTCGCATCCTTTTTACTAGAACAGATCTCCTACTGATATTTCACTGAATCGTGCCTTTCGTTTCCCATCTGCGTATTCTTTTCCTTTTCTTTCTGAAGGGTATCATGATCTCGATGTTCTTCGTTAACTCGAGTGAAAATTGGTACTTCTGGTAGTTTCGTTCGAATTCTTCTGCCGAACATCAACTCCGAAGGTGCGCGTCCAATTGTTGGATGAGGTGTTGCATGATAAGATAACAGAAATTGTGCTAAAATTTGCCTCCAATCTTGTCCAAGTTGTTGCGCTATCTTCAACCTTTTGAGAATCGATCGATTCTGTCGCTCGACCTCTCCGTTCTGTTGAGGCCAATAAGGAATGGTGTTAATCAACTGCACCCCCAAATCCTCACAGAATGCTTGAAACTCCTCGCAACTGGCATTAAATTGTGGCCCATTATCAGCTCGCAGTGTTAGTGGAACTCCGAATCGGCTGAATATCGCGAACAGTTGATTGATTGTTTCTCTTGGTAGTGGTCTGGTTCTTTCACAAACTTCGATATAACGACTGTAATAGTCAACTACAACCAGCAACGTTTGTCCGTCCGGCAAAGGTCCAAGGAAATCTATGGCAATTCTCCTGCCAGGGCCCATTTGGAGTTTCTTTGCGTACCATTGGTTCTGGGGGCTCCGGTGCAGAAACCAAAATCACTCCCGACACTTTTTAACGAACGATTCCACCGCCGCGTCCATTTAGGCCACCAGACAGAACTTCGAAGATGCAGTTTCATCATTCGAATTCCATGTGACCACTTCATAGCAATCTGAAGCACTTTCTCTCGCAAAGATTGAGGAATAACAATTCGATCAGTTCGTAGTAAATGTCTTCACAGCGGCACAGCTCATTTGCTACGACCGATACTGTAAGGGCAATTCCTGGATCGGATGCGTTTCCTAGACATTCTAGAACCTGCTGGATTTCAGCATCCTTTTGCGTTTCTCGTACAATGTCATCCATTTCAAATGCTGCGGTTTGTAGCAGAACACAAGGCGATGTTCTTTATTCATAAGTTCGTCATCACGATCGATGCACAGCAGGCAATGTGCGAGGCGGGATAATACATCTGCAAGATTTTTTTCACCAGGTAGTTGAACAACGCGATAATCAAAAGCCTGAAGACGTAGGACCCAACGTTCGATCCTGGCACATGGTCTCGAACGGTCGGGTAAAAAGGAACTCTAGAGCCTTACAATCCGTCAGTATATTTGAACGTACTGCCAATATAATTGCTTGGAATCGCTCTACACTCCATACAATAGCTAACGCTTCCTTTTCTGTTTGACAGTATCGCTTTTCGGTATCTGTCAATGACTTTGACGCGCAGCTTATCACACGACTTTCGCCAGCTTGATCGGTTGCATCAATATAGCCCCAGGCCAAACGGGACTAGCATTCCGCCATCACTGAAGTTTGGTTGAGTTTATTGAAAAACCCAAGCTCTTGAGCTTCTGCAATGGCAATTTTGACGTTTTCGAATGATTTTGGTGACTCTCGTTCCATTCAAACTTAGTTCCCTTCTTCAACAGAGTACGCAAAGGCTCATCAAACGTAGCTAGATTTGGTATGAACTTGTTGAGGTAGTTTGCTAGCCCCAAGAAACTACGCACTTCTGCTTCATTTTCAGGACGTCGAAAGGACATTATTGCGTTCCTTTTCAAATCTGAGGGATGTATCCCCTTTTCAGTTAATTTGTGACCCAAAAACTCAACCTCGTTCACATGAAAAACACACTTCTCCCAATTGAGCTCAACATTCCACTCCTTGAATCTTCGAAGTACCTATAGAAACAAATATAAATAATTCATGTGCATTTCTTTATTCAATCCATTAAAAAGAAAAACTCCAAACTGATTTAAAAATTCATACCTCTTCCAATCGTTTATCGTGTTCTTCACGGTCACGTCCCTCAACAAACACATCGTCCAAATACCAGTAAGTGCCTTCACATCCGGTCAGAATTTGGTCCATGGTTTTTTGGAATAGTTCAGGTGCTGTTACTAGACCAAAAGGAAGTCGCTTAAATCTGTAAAGACCCTTACTGGTAATGAAGGTGGTCACGTCTCTGGACTCCGGTGCAAGCTCAATTTGTAAGAACGCCTCTTTGATGTCTAATTTGCTCCAACATTTTCCTTTCCCCAGTCTTGCCAAAAATCGTCCACTGTAGGCATGGGGTGGCGTTCTCTGAGAACGGCCTCGTTGACACGTCGCAAATCTAGACATAATCTTGGTTCTCCGTTGCTTTTGCCCACCACAACCAAAGGAGAAACCCACGAAGCCGGACCATCTTTGACTTCAATAATGTCTCTGGCCAATAGCTGCTCCAATTTCCTATTGACTGCATCCTCCAGTGGAATGGGTACCCTTCTTAGCGGCTGAAACACAGGCTTTGCAGCCGGATCAACATGTACTTGAACTTGAATGGCCTTTATTTTCGAGAACGGTATGATTTGAGCTGCAACGTTTTGAATGTCCAATCCAACCTTCAAAATACCAAGATCCTTGGAAGTTTGATCGCCAAGAAGGCAACGTTGACCACCCTTGATGACGTAAAACAATGCTCGTGCTGAACGCTCGCCGGCTATTATCTCGGCCACAAATGTTCCTATTATTGGCAATGGACGATCACTTGCATAACCTTTCAGAACTTTCGAGCTTCCTTTGGTGCTCTGATGGACAACCACCTTCGCTTGCTTCAACGATTCCCATGCTTCGTCTGTAATAAGATTCGCATCTGATCCAGAATCAATCAGCAAATCTAATTTCACTCCACCGATAGCGCATTCGATTACGTTTGTTTCGTTTCCTGAGTAAAAGGCATAGTACGTTTTTCCTACACCTGTGTCTCCGGATGCGTCTGGAGTTGACGGAGATTGTTGTGGCTCAATCATTCGCACTTTACTAGGAATCGTATGCTTCTCTTTGAATTTCCGGAATCGGCATCGTGATCCGAAATGACCGACTCGCTTGCAGGTATAGCAGAGCTTACCTCTTGCCGGACACGCTGTGTCGTGAGTTTGATGATCTCGATGGCCACAATTAAGACAACCAAGTTCGCTTTGGTTGAATGGAAACTTTCTTTCGCTGAAAACTTCTTCGGATGTTGATCAAAACGCTTGCCGAATGCGACCATCGGTTTGCTGTTAATTTTAAGGACCTTATGATCACCACTGGTTTGATTCCCTGACTTATCTCCAAAATCTTGTATTTGATTTTCGACACCTTCTAGAGCAGCACCAAGAGCTTCGATCTCAACCAAAGATCGATCCTGTTGGAGAATGCGACGACGAAGCTCGGAAGACAAACAGCCTTCTATGATGACATCAGTCAGAAAAATTTCCGTAAGAACATCTCTTGTTTCTTCTGGATATTTGTCGAACCCACAGTCACTAGCTTGTTGACGAAGGCGGAGCACAAAGTCAGCAAACCTAAATTTTTATTTATTTAATTAGTATTTTACGTTCAATCGTCATTTTAAAACAACTTCACCTTTCGCCCTGCTTTTGTTTCATGTTTCTCAATCTGTGTCGCTCAAGGCAATCCTGCTTGCAAGGTTGAAAGAACCCATCCAAAGCGTTTATCGCGACGTCGTACCATTGCTTTTCAGTGGACACCAAAGGAAACTTTTCACGTTCTGGGAGATTCAGGAATACTCGCTGAAGCTGAGGTCCACCAAAATGTAATAGTTTGGCTCGTTTCTTTTTCTGATCTATCACATCATACGCGTCAAAATAGCATTCTAATGCCCCTTTCCAAATTCTCCACTCTTTGTGCAGCCTGTTTTTCTCAATGTCGTCGCATCGGAACGGAGGAACTGGACGACTATCTTCCATCTAAAGACATTAACAAAAGAGAAAACACCATAGCACTGTCATATACTTTCAGAACTTGAATCAAATGATTTGAAATTGATCATTTTTTCTTTTGTTTTCCTTCTTTTTATTTTTCTCATTTATTTAACTAAATACAAAGTACTTGAGATTTCAGTTATGTGATCCACACAAAAGCTGTAGCAATCCATGCTAAACTAAGTACTCCATAAACATACCTTGTTTGAATTCTGTAATCCATACAGTAACTATCAATTACTTAATGAACAATCCATGCTCAATATTTGGTAACCGTAAACATAGCGTTTACATCCTATAATCCATATAGGGTACTGTTCTGAATAATCCATATTCAGTTGAGTGATGTCCTTTCTTAAGGCTGGTTTGCTACTGACAAGAAAAGGAATCGCCTATCTCGATGCGTGGAAAATTTCTTCCAAGAAATGGTCAAGAAAATCACATTTTTCTGATCGCAGTACGCAGTTGAGAAGAAATGTCACTTCAAAGGGGGCTCTCTGTAGGAAATTTCTTGACCCATTCAGTCAAGGAATTTCTTTACTTTTCTTGAGCGAAACAGCATACTTAGCTTTAAACTGTAATCCATACAGGAAATGTCCATAAGAGTAATCCATACATAAGCTTTAACTGAATAATCCATATTCAACTATCTCAAAAAATGTAATCCATACATTAAGTTTCCATGAACAGTCAATGTCCGGTTAATTCAGGTTAGTTATGCCTTTCCTTGAACTGTAATCCATACAGAATATGTCCACAAACAATCCATGTTCATTTGTTTTCTAATGAATTCTAATTATAAGTGAATAATCCATATTGAAATATTTCGAAATGTAATCCATACATTAGGTATCTATGAATAGTCAATATTCATTTTTATACAATCGTGAAACACACACATGATATTTCCGGGAACAATCCGTTAATATTTTCTTAATGCTTAAGATTCCACCCCAATTTACCGTACCAAACAATGTTTACGCTCGAAGAATACTTCCCACATCATCGTAAATTTTTTTTTCTCATAATTCAGCAAGTAATTAAAAACAAAAAAAAAACAAAAAGTTTCTCTTTTCCGTGTTTGCAACACTATTTCAATGGTTACCCTTTTCCATCTTGTCACTTCTACACCCACAGGAAAATAGTTCAGATCTCACTAATACTATTATATTATACCACAAGCATCGTTTTCCCCCCGTTACGATTCTGATACTCACGCCACCATTTGCTTTTCCAAGTCATAGAGAAATCACAAACAATCGATATTTACAACTTTATAGCAAAAACTTGAGCTCACCTCGATACCCAAGTAACCACGAAGCTTTATATGAATACTTTATGTTTGCTCTATAGTATGCTATCAGATTTTGTTTTAAAGTGACATAACCTTTAAGAGCTTTATAAAGCATAATTAAAGTGGGAAAGGGCCCCACAACAACCAAATTAATGCAATACTTGGTAAAGCAGTTTTAATGCACAAGCCCTACTAAAGCATCTATGTTTGTATATTTAGGGTTCCTGATGTATATTAGCTTAAAACAATGTATGTTTAGGGCTTGCGTTAAAAATAAACAAAACAATGAATCCATTGACTACCTTTCAATGGGTTTCTTTACCAGCTTAATGATTTTTTTTTTGTAGGAATCAGGATTAGAACCCACAACTAGGATGATGGTGTGCTGGATGCCTGGCGCGTTGGTGTCCTGTGCTAAAGCTGCTGATGTAATAAGGTAGGATAAAAGTTCCTTATAAACGAAGTCATTGTGTGTGTTAACATTACTATTTGCCCAGTTATTACGATTAGAAAGAATTCTCTTGCTCACCAAATGAAACATCAATAGAAATAATTTGATCACCATTCTTTCTCTTAGAGGATATAACAGAACTTAATCCACAAAACAAATCCCTAGCACATTAAACAGATTTCGTGGGAGAGAAATTGATCGACATTTCCTCTCGCTTCTTATGAATAAAAGAGTCTCATAGATAAAATATAACAATTTTAAATGAATACATATATCCTTAGATCATGAAATGGGGGTTCGGAAATGAAAGAAAGTCATTTCATTATTCTTCCATATTCCACAAATCGTAATGAGCGAGTGCGAACGTGCTCGATCGTCTTACTTATTTATTACAGATCCGAGTGCGTTTAATGAGGTTATGTTATCTTGTATGACAGCATAACTGTATATTCACTCTAAACGCTTAGCATAATGCTATATTAAAATAATGCTACAAAGCATTTACAATGTTAATCAAATGCATCATTGCTTGACAGTTATTGAATAAATGCATGATAACATTATTAATGCAAAAAATGTTGACTTTCGACCAAATTAATGCAATGGTATAATGCTTGTGGTTACTTGGGTAGTTTATCCTCGTCGCCAGGTTTGTAGGAATGAAACACTCAATATCTGCAACAATTATCACTTTATTTCACTGTTCAAAATATGCACAACGATTTCCCACATCCGTTTCTCACCGGCACGATACACATTCTCCCGTCTCCCTGTCAATTCACCCAGGGCCCTATTTAGGAGTTCACTTCTATATTTTATCAGGGCTGCATTCAAGGGGAAAACCCTACACTTATAACAAAAACTTTTACCGGAAGACGACTGCTAATAGACCGTTTTAAGCTTAGCAAGTGATGGAATTCTCCTTGGAAGCATTTCTGCAACGCTGCGGAACGTTTTCTACAAGAGGGGCATATTGGCCGGTTTGTTTTGAAACGTCAAGAATTGGACCGTTTGCAGATAACGTCTTATACACGCTTTAGAAGCTACCTGACAAGAGAAAGTTGCATGCAAAGCATTATTAACTAAGTAAATAACACTTTGACACCAAAAACTGTATAAGTAATGGATTTGCCACTGCGATAGAGCAGTTTTTCCTTAGGGGGGCCTATACCTGTTTACCCTACCGTTTGATATCTGCTGCTTATGTCGTCAAGCTGTTCCGGAACCATATGACCAATGGATTATACATACTTCCCCATTTTACCACTCTCGTAGGTCTCCCCGAAAAATCTGCAAACGGTCAAATTCTTGACGTTTCAAAACAAACCGGCCAATATGCCCCTCTTGTAGAAAACGTTCCGCTACGTTGCAGAAATGCTTCCAAGGAGAATTCCATCACTTGCTAAGCTTAAAACGGTCTATTAGCAGTCGTCTTCCGGTAAAAGTTTTTGTTATAAGTACAATAGTAAAGGATGGGCTTCATTTACAACGAAGCTTGCCCATCGGACCTCAGATTTCTCTCAGATTTCTCCATTTTGTCGTGTCGTCTCGTGTGCTTGATTTGACATTGACATTTCGTCATATCTATACAAACACTCAGCGCAGGGGTTTTGAAAGTTGTGGGAAAATCTCCACTTTGTTTACCCACAGGGTTGAAACAACTGTGCCGCACTACTCAAAATGTGGAAAATTCTCGAATTTTAAAAAAATTACAATAAAATCAGGAGTGCATATAAATTAGATCTGAAAGCGTCAATAATCATTAAAAATAATCGTCTTTCAAAGAAAAATATAAAAATAGGGGGTAAGGTCTGACGGAAATGGTCTATTGACCACGTATATCAATAGACCATTTCCGTCAGATCTTACACATAGCTTTTGTATTTTTCTTCGAAAGACAATCATTTTTAATGAATATTAACGCTTTCAGATTTTGCTTATATACACTCCTGATTTTCTTATAATTTTTTGAAAACATAGATATTCACCACATTTTGAGATAAAAATCGTCGTGCGTCACAGTTGTTTCAACCCTCTGGGCATTCAAAGTGGAGATTTTTCCGCAACGTTCATTAACACCCCTGCATTGAATGTTTGTAGACATGATGAAATGTCAAAACCCATCATTCCCACAAGCAACAGAACTGACTCGTTCGCCCATATAGAAAAAAATGAGTAGCCATTTTTCTAGTTTATTGTTTACCAAATTGCTATTCATTGCCTAAAACCGTCTCCGGAATGATAAGGACTACCCGAAAAATGACCATCATCGTTGGAATGCAGCTACGAAATCCTACAAGACCATCGCCTTCATCTCGTTGCCTGAAGCTGCTGTGGTGCTCCGTGTAAGTCCTCGAAATGGATTCCGAGAAGAGTCCTGCTCGTTTTCCGGTTCTGCGACCGCCGTAACAGATTCCCAGGCGAAATCCGGATCAAATGAGGAGCTCTTGCAACCTCGAAACGGGAACTCTTCCGGATTGGGATCAGATTCAAAAACGATATACTGACACGCAGTGAAATTTTCATCGCCATTTTTCAACTGGCCACAAAACCAGGAGAGAGCAGGACCCTTGTTGAAAACCATTCAACCGGAACACCACAGCAGCTTCATGCGACGGAGATGAAGGATCTTGGTCGTGAAGGATTTTGTTGTGATGATGGCAAATGTTTGATAAAAGCAAAAACGCGGAAATGTGTATGCTGGCGCAATGAAACTTATGGCTCCGTTCAAGAACCTGTTAATATAGCTGGCCATCAACAGCACCAACAATGAGGTTTCCAGGATGGATGTGGGGATTTCAGCCACTGTGGAAGTGGCATAATAGGAGGAGATAGATATAACCTCCAAACTTCAAATAAAAATAATGTCAACAATTCCAGCAGTGAATGACAAATCCTTATGACAAAACGTAAACAATTCCTGCAGGGAACGTCAAAGAGCAGGATAGCTAGTTGACCATGATGAAAGAGCAACAGAGATAGCATTTGTTTTTGTGACGTCACCATGCACAAATTCGAAGAGTAACAAAGTGTAGACCGCGGAGGAACAGCTGATCAAAATTCACCACAACGTGGAGATAAATTCATAGGGGAAAAATGGGTTCCTTAAAACATCGGAGAGATAAGTTATTCTAGGAGACCGTGGGGTGAACAAGTGAGCCGCCAGTTTTTCGTTGTTTTTCAATAGTTAGAGGCATCAAAACATATGAGTTCCTTGGGAGACTTAGTCCAGTAAATTAAAGGAAAGCTTATGAGCAAATAAAAAATTTTCACGGAAATGGTCTATTGTTAAAAAAATAATCGTTAGAAAGGACTTTTCGAGAAGTTCGGTAATCATTTTTTTTCCAGAAATTCCATTAAAATTTCACGGCCCTTACTTTTTATGTTTTTTCTTCCAAAAAATATTCTAAGAACTGACCAACATTTTAAAAGTGTTCGAATATTTTTACAGAAATTTTCTCTAACCATACTTAAAAGCATTTTCCTGAGGATTTCCCATTGAGTTGCTTTAAGTAGTTCAGTATTCTATCTTGATCAAATTCTAAGGCAACATTACATATAGTTTCGTTGATTTATTCAAGAATTCGTTCAAGCTTTGCTCCTGAGATTTCTACAGTAGTTCTTTTTCCAACTTGATATATTTGTACGAGTTCTTCCAGGTTTTTTTTTCTGGATTTCTCCGAAAATTCAGCTTGTAACTACCCAAACAACATATCTTCGAATTACTTGAGAAATTCAATCAGTGATTAGCCCCTCTATTAACAATAAAATTCTGTGTCTAAAAGAAATCAAATCGTGGTAAAGCTTTTGTTTTTGGATTATATACTTTTGTTATATATTTTATTAAGTAAACTCTGGAAGAATTTCAGAAAAAAATGATTAAAGGTTTTATGATTCATCTCTAAAAGAATCTCCATAATGTATGGAAATTTCTTGAGGATGGATAGAGTGGATGGAATCATTCGAAAGTTTATATAAAATCATTAAGTTATGCTCGCTATATTAAAAAAAAACCTGATGGAATTATTCTCAAATTAATGTAGAAACTTGTCTAATAGATTCCACCGATCTATTCTTAAATGTTTTCAAGATAAATTACTGCGAAAATTGCGATTATCACTTGTTATGTCTACCTAACTCAAGCGTTGTTCTTTATTCTACCTCATGATTCTGGTACCATTTACTTGTTCGCACCTACTTGCTTTCTGGGCTATAAATACTGGCTGTCGTAGTGACAGAAGAGACTTCCCGGACTGTGGACTGATTAACATATTATTTTATTTTTTATTTGCAGGATATAAAATCACTATAATGAAGTTCCTCAATAAATCTTTGGAAGAATTACTAGCGAAGGCTCTCTAAATAAATTCTGGTGATATCTTTAGAGGTTTTGTATTTTTTCAAAGGAAAATATCTGGATGGATCGATGAAAAATTTTATTGAATGAATCCTGGACATTTTCATTGAATAAGTTCTTCATAAAACCTCGAAGAAACCCTCAATTTTGTAGGAATTTACAAGCATATAATTTGCAAACTTTTTAAATATTTGGAAAAATCGTTGTACTTTTTGAGAAAGTAGTTTATAAAGTAATATTTGAAATAAATTATGTAACATTTGAAAAATAATCTCTAAGAAAGTATTTTTTGTATCTTTCTTATTATTTTTCCAAGAACTCCTTGTATCATTTTTAAATTGATGGGACTACTGAGAATGTTAAATACTTGTACCATCTTTTTGAAATATCTCGATAGAGGAGGATAAATTCCCGTAAGAATTTGTGAAGATTACTGAGAAAATCTTGGAAAATCGTCGGTACAACTTATAACAGTCATAATGCTAAAGAGACTTTCGGCGAAATATCAATCGATTTTCTCGAAGTTTTGAGAAACACACCCTTTTTAGAAATTTTCACGATTGGTTTTACATTTTAGTTTATATTTTTTTCTTATGTTCTAAATCCTCTCGAGAAAGATCCTCCAGCACCGGACACCATCCGTAGGGATCTCGATCTTCTTACGCCAATGTAGCCCGATGAAGATTTTAACAGCCATCGCAGGAACAACACTGACAGCAACACGTTAGTTTTCCGGGTTGATCGTGGCATGTTCACACTGGTGCCCTTCCGTTCATTGTGCGGTGGGTCTCATGATGGAAACGATTTTCGTTGGTGTCGACCGGAATTTCCCTCGTTTAGCTGATTCTGAAGATCTTGCTGCTGTTATTCATTCTGCTGGTGCTTTGATTAGCACTTCGGTACCGATTCCACTGGAGGCCACGGTAGCTAACCACTCACCGATTGCTATTTAGAAAGGATAAAAAATAAATATATTATAGAATAATACTAGTGCAAAACACTGACCTTTACGAAAAGATCTATCATGGTCATCGGTAGCGCTGAATTCCGTTTGCGCCGCATCGAATCGGTGTTCACCCTTCACGTATCCCAGGAGGGAGTGAAGCTGGCGGTTGAGTTCCCCTGGGGTTTGTGGCTCCGTCATCAGCCGGCAAAAGACGACATGGCTTTTTCAACTTGGTACGGCAAAAAGCGGATGAGATCCGCAAAGGCACTTCCATAGAAAGACACCACTTTGTGCACCGCTGGCTTTCTTCTTCGTGGCAAAATCAGATAACCAAAACAAAACAATAATTCAGACGGAGTAAATGCTATGGTAGAAATTCGAACTTACTCTGAGTAAAGTATCGTTTTATTCATATGGTTTTGAGTAAATGCTCAGAGACTTTACTTTGCTTAAATCGTGTTGAGCATGAGCAAGTACTCGGATTTATTCATATGACCTAATATGTTACTTTTATTTCACAATTTGGCAAACAGTCAAACATGTTGATATTTGTGAGCGATTCGTACTTAACATATTTAGTGCATCGTTGATCATTTTCATCGTTGTGTCATATTTCCACAACAGCCACTAGATCCTCGGTTCGATTCAGGTCTGCTGCAAGTTTTTAACCATGATATAGTAATTTTTACTATACAAATGGTGCCATGGTAAAATTGAATGCACAAAATATTCTAAATAAATGCGAATTTAGTCTGCACAAATCAAGTGGCGTTGTGTATTTAATTTAACCCTCTGATATAGTATTTTCAACCGCAACGCTGTTCTCAGTGTTGTAAGTTGTAATAAAAGTTCAAAACATTAAAGCGAAGTATGCACTTCAACAGAAAAGTAATCGCCTATCTCGATGCGTGGGAAATTTCTGGCAAGAAATGCTCAAGAAAAGCTTTTTTCTTTGATCGCAGTACGCAGTTGAAAAGAAATGTCAATTCAAATGGAGCTCACTGTAGGAAATTTCTTGACCATTTCTTGGGCAGAAATTTTTACTTTTCTTGAGCGGAACAGCATACCTAGCTTAACAAATAAAATTATTGATTGTCAGTAAAGAAACGTGATTTTACAAAAAAAAAGTTTTCAAATAATAGTTTTAAAATACTTTTACCAAAATAATATTGCCTTCTTAAGGATGTGATCATTAATGTATTGGAAATACAGAAATTTGTTCCTTTGATTTTGGGATTGTGTCCGTATAGTCTACAACTCAATAATTCTTTAAGTCGATGGTCTCTTGGATATCGAGTTATGGAGATTCCAAAGGATGGCATAACAAAAAGTTGTGAAACGTGCCTTGCGATGTGATCAATATGCCCCCGGATTACGGTATATGCATTTGTATACAATTTGAGTACAGAATTATTTTATTCTAGTTTCGACGAAACTTCCGCCTGTAAAAAGCAACAGCTGAAATTATTGTCATGAGATTTGCGCAGTTATGGAAACGGATACGAAATAGTAGCCCCACCAAGGGGTGGATCACTTGTTCAATGCACATAGGATGTACATCTGTTTGCATCAAATGCATTTTTTGGACGTTCACATCAACTTAGCCCTGGCCCGTTGTTGCCATATAGCAACGCACCATTGTTTGTTGTGGAAGTCTTGAAACTGTTTCTAACAAAAACAAGCTTTCTCTGATATTATGCAATTAATCGCAAACTTTATTTGTTTCAGGTTATCAAGCAGCTGTTTAAAACTGTTAATATATAAAATTGGAAATAGAAGCCCGACTGATGGCGCTCAGGGATCTTCGAGCTATTGGGCATCTGATTTTTGAGGATATAATACATTTGTTCAAGGAAGATCATGGCGAACAATATAGGGGATAAAATAATGGCTTATCAGGAATAAATTGTCGTTCGCTCTCATAAAAGCAGTGCCCTTTAAAATCAGGATTGATTGGAACATCCTTTCCGATCAACCAACGGTATATGCGACCAATCCGTATCTAAATGAAAATCTTTAAAAAATGACCACATCCAGGGTCTTCCGGAGATCCCGAACAGCCTTTTTTGATCCTAAACAGACATACAGCTATCCCTTCAATCTGCCGTCTAGGAATTATAAGCTTCGAAAAGAAAACTATTTACTATCATGGACAGGTTTGCTTCCTAGTTGAGCACGCCAACAATCTGCTAATGTGTTTCGCGCTCCCCCGTAGCCGGCGTCCACCCTGTCGTCAGCCTTATTGTCTTGAAGGGGATTTAAAATGAATTAGTTTTCCAAATGACGATATCCAAAACTGATACAAGGTACTTGCTAAAAAACCCGTTTTAGTCCCTCTTGGAACTGTTTTGGATGAGGAGGCAGCTTTTCTTGAGTTTATGGAAGATAAAGTTTGACACTTCAAAAAGGACAACAGTTAGCTGGAGCAAGCCATGAATTAAAAATTTGCTGAGTGTGCATTTAAATGCATTTCAATGCATGAAATTATTCTGATTTATCAGATGCATCAGAAGTGATCCACCCCTTGAGCCCCACTAACATTTAGTGCAAATGTAAACATTCTCTAGGCCCTCTTTATACGGCTTTATGCTGAGTAAAGGCGCTGTTCATACGAACGAAAGCTTCTATGCGATCCTTTTACCAACAAATCTGGCGAATCTACTCAGCTACATTTAAGCTGTGTTGGCAGCTCTTATTCATACGGATCATTGCTCTATCTCGACAGTTATACGACAAGTAGCTGTGTAACATCTTCGGAAGGCGCTTTCTCAACCATTTCGCAACTGTTGAATAATTATTATACAGCTTCGCTGTATTATCGATTAAATATTATTTTCAAGCTGTTTCACAGCTTCCGGAATTCATATCATAAGTATCTGAATTTAATGTTCCCAACGTTACCTGCCACCGCATGGAATCGAACTCACGATCTCCGCATCCACAAGTCTCGACGCTGTCCTTGTTGCCACCACAGTCTATATCGAAAGGCAAAGAAAACACACCGTTTTGTTCTACATCGAAAACGGTTCACACAATATTTTATAATGATCGTAAAAGATGCCATAGCCGCGCTTACACCACTTCATCAGGCTGTAAAAGGGTGCGAAACGTCAAACGCAATGTTTACATCCAACAAGCTAAGTAGATGCGCCACAAGTTGTTGTTTTACAGCTTACTGCTGTATGCTTGCTGTATAACTGACGACAAAGCGCTTCTTAAATATAAATTGAGCAGCATAACAAATCATATTGTATAAAAGCCGGATTGATGATGGCGAGTTTTATTCCACATCATTAGGTTGCTATCTTTTACGGTGTTGAGTTACAACTTAGTGAACACCGTAAAAGATAGCAACCTTGTTGAGTTACAACTTAGTGAATATCACAATAGTTCAAGTTAATTGGACGCAGTGATTCAACACCCGACAATAAAAAAAAAATAGTTAAAGCAGCAAAAGCGATAACTGACGAAATTTATTCAGCTAAGATTTGTAGCTGCAAAACGTTTGCGTTACAGCTGTATTAACGCTAATCGTTCTATTTTTGACAGCTTTCATTTTTTGCTGCGTTCGCTGCTTCAATTCAACTGTTATACAGCACAAAGCAAATAATCTTGGCTTATAGCGCTAAAATTGTTGGTTGGGAGTTTACGGAACAAGTTGCAGAATGATGATTTTTACAGCACGCGTCGTAAATTTATCCTACGAGGCTTGCCGAGTGCTGTAAAAATCGAGTTCTGCAACGAGTTACGTACAACATTTTTTGCAATTTCGTAGAAGATCACTTGACGGTATCAAAAATTGTATCGGAATGCATAAACCATAATTTTACAATTTCTGAATTTTTTTTGTAATGATTCTTTACGCAACTCAAAACAGTTGCGTAATGAGAAAGCGTTGCGTAATGAATCATTACAGCACTGGTTTCAGTTGCGTAATAACTATTCCCGCACTGCATAATAATATAATACTTATAATATTTATTGTATTTTTGTGTTAGCTTGGTAAAAACGACAAACACAGGTTGAACAAGAATATTTAAGCGAATTATTGACAAGACAGCTCCGCGTGATGGCACACACACCAACACACGGTTTGACAGATTAACCTGAAAACGTTTTTTTATTCTGGTGTCAGGTTAACACTAACCCAGATTTAAAAACGAAAACGACATTAGTAACCGCTGATTTTCTGAAACACCTGAAACTCCGTGAAATCAAACAATCCGGCAGCGTTGAAAACGCATGGAATTCCGTGCGCCAGGTAAGTTTAAACCCACAACTCTATCGAATAGCCACATATGCCGTAAATCCCGTCTGAAGTTCTGATACTCATCGTCATTCCAGGTGGCATGGCAGCACAAAAACTCTCATGGAACCACGAACTACTGTCGGTACCGGTATGACAACATTTCTATGGTGATCGAAGGCAATGGAAGTTCTACGATCTCGGAGTAGATTCACTTTTCATCAAGCTGATGAAAGAAAAATGCCTTTTCCGGATCTAAGACACATGGATGGCGGAGGAGTTGGGAGAAATTATAGGACTGGTGTTGGAACTGTATTTTGATATTTTCTATAAACCATCGCATGGCACTTCAGGGTAGATAAAGTGAGTTTTAGAAAACCAAATATTTTTCAATAATAAACTATTAAACAAAAATAACCTACATGAACCTATTACTTATTATATTTATGACAGTGAAAGAACAGTACAGTAAGCGGTTAAAGTACCATACAAAACCGTGAATCAATCATTACACATACAGTATTTTTTTTATTCCAATTTTATAGTTATACAGTTTTCAAACTGTTTGCATAACAGTGATTTGTACAAAAAATGGATAATATATCTAACGTTTGGTAAACTGTAAACGAAAAATTTTGTTCGCGCAAATCGTCGGTTTCAAATGGTTACATAACTTAACCGCCTATTCCTCATATTGTTATTTTCTCAGTAACCATCTATCAAACTGTAAACAACGTTTGCGGTAGGGTAGATTTATTGTTATTTTTGATACTGTACGAAATTGTTCACATATTGTAACAAATTGTTATGGACAAAACGGCAAACGGTACTAGTATGGTTCATGATTATGCGGGGGTTCACAGCCTGACAAGAAAAGGAATCGCCTATCTCGATGCGTGAAAAATTTCTCCCAAGAAATGGTCAAGAAAATCACTTTTTTCTGATCGCTGTACGCAGTTGAGAAGAAATGTCACTTCAAAGTGGGCTCTCTGTAGGAAATTTTTTGACCCTTTCAGTCAAGGAATTTCTTTACTTTTCTTGAGCGAAACAGCATAAGTACTTAGCTTTAATCTGAAAATCGTTTGAATATTTTCAAGAGCTGTCAATAAATTTTTGAAATTTTTAGTTTTTGCCACAAATTTCTAACAATTCTAACTTTTTTCAGTGTTCTCACATGGTTTATAAAAACTTTGAAATTTAGTTTCAATGTTCTGCAACAGTTATTTTTAATCTTCAGTCTTCACTAACTATTTTAAATGTTTTAAAATACGCAAACAAATTGTGCGGTAAAAACTACCATTTTAGGGGAAATAACTATCGAGCTGTCAAATTTTAACTAAAAGTTAAACGAACTGGTGAAACGGTTCACACCCTTAAGCGCTCGCACCAGCAATGGATCATTGAAGGTAGTTTTTGCAAGTGCTCACCGCATCAAAACAAAGGCGCCACTGTATATGGGATTTAACATTGTGGCAACATTGCTGTGCTGTCAAACACACAAGACTACGGTGGTGCTATCTATGCTTTCCATAACGGTCGTTTGGGTTATTTTAATGATCCATTTTCAGCAGACCAGAAATGCGATTGATTTTACCATGTATGTAGTCGAAATCAGATTGTTGTAAATTATTCTGTCAGATGTACCAGTAATGTGGTGGGATGTACCGTAAACATAGTAAATTGGTCTGGAATTCCATGGTAGTTTCAAGAATGGGCGTAGTCAGCTAAAATAGTAATTTTACCACAGATTTTTTTCCCGTGAATCATTTGAATGTATAAAGATACTACTGCTGTTATTATGACCCAGAATATATGCCCTATGAATAAACGAAATGAAATAACGGAATTACTCAAGGAGTTGTTTTAGAAATTCATCACAGAGATCCTCATGAATTTCCCAAAGCAAATCCTTTTTTCCTGGAGCTTCTTATAAAATTACATAACTATAAATATAGACTTGCTTTTTACTTTTCCCCGCATCCTTCAGAAACTTTTCCAGATGTTCCATCAGGAGTTGTTCATCAATTTCTCCTCTTCGAGGAGATTCTCATGTACATAGCTGCTTCATATATTTTTCAGTTTGCTTTTATTAAATTCCTCTAGAATTTTGCTATGATTTTTTGTAGCATTTGTGTTATTTATCCAGTGTTTTTTTCTGGATTTACATATGTAACCCGAACCTACCGTCACTTTTGGTAATTTTAAGGAATTGATTCTTAAGTTAGTACTGGAATTCCTCCAGTAAGATTTATAAATGGATTCCTTCTTGATTGAGTTTTTCCATAAGATTACCAGTTTTTGGTACATTCTGCAAGAGTTTTTTCTGGGAATTCTTTAAAAATTCTTCATCAATTATTCCACCACAGACAAACAGACGTAACACTTAGAACAAATCTTAATCAAAATCATAGTCACGAATACATGTACGCCCAATGCTATAATCGGTGTGTTTGGCCGACGGGCCAACAGATGGCGGTAGTGTGTAAACGTCAAACACGAGCAAAAACGATACGAGCGCTGCGGGTGGCCAATCGGCCACCTACCATATTTTTGAATCGACCGTTAAAAAGGTGGTCGATGGACAACGATGAGAGTGTGACGTCTGTTTGTCTGTGATTTTGATTAAGATTTGTTCTAAGTGTTACGTCTGTTTGTCTGTGCTTGTGTGTTTGACAGAGGGTTTTTTTTTTATTTCCGTATGGGTTTAGGCCTAAAGGTCTCAGATTTTCATGAAACTTTTTCCACAGGCAGGGCTCATCAATATATAAATAAAAAAAAAATTGAGAAAAAATCAGGGTCGCCTATTTTCCCGGAAAACTCAGTTGGATTTTTTTGTTTTCCCCTGACACTACTTAATTTGAAAAATCATAACTCAAGAACGAAGCATCGTAGAAACAAAGTTTTTTTTTATGAAAATGAAAGCAAATTTTCTAAAGAATAGAAAAAAATGTTAACTGAAAAAAGTTTTCCACAAAATTTTCCACCGTTGAGAAAATTCGTAAAGAAAAGCCGGAAAAACTATGCTCCAATTCGTGGAAAATTTTCAAACAATATCTTTGAGAAGATAATTTCATAAGCTTTAATCGCTGAAATTTTTGAAATGGTATATTTTTTCGTTTTTGAGTTATGGCCAATTTTGTACAAAATGTGCAAATGTGCCATTTTGAGCCTTTTCTTTGAAAAATCATTGCTCAAGAAAGAAGCATCGTAGAAACAAAGTTTTTTTTTTATGAAAATGAAAGCAAATTTTCTAAGGAATAGAAAAAAATGTTAACTGGTAAAAGTTTTCCACAAAATTTTCCACCGTTGAGAAAATTCGTAAAGAAAAGCCGGGAAAACTATGTTCCAACTCGTGTAAGATTTTCAAAGAAATATTTTTGAGAACAGAATTTTATAAATTTCAATCACTGAAATTTTTAAGATGTACTACTTTTTAATTCCTGCGCTTGGTCATAGTTTTGTGAAAAATGCCCAGATTTCTCGTACAAATATTTTCGTTCAAAAATCATAACTGAAGATAAAAGCGTCACAGAAACATTTTTTTGTCTAATCGGAATCAAATTTTCTCAAAACTTTGAGATTTTTTGAAATGGAATAAGTTTCCCAGGACATTTTTTTGTATGCACTTCAACAGAAAAGTAATCGCCTATATCGATGCGTGGAAAATGTCTTGCAAGAAATGGCCAAGAAAAGCATTTTTCTTTGATCGCAGAAATGTTTACTTTTCTTGAGCGGAACAGCATACTTAGCTTCAAGGAAAATAAATAATGATAACCCGATCAGCTATTCCAGCTTACAAACAAAGTATATTTGAAAAGAGCGATCAATAAGATCCAATCCTAAACATTTTTTAAATACGCTCATTTTTCGTTCCTAAAACATGATCAAATATTGCCAAGATGAGCTGTTTACAAATTTATGCATTTATAAGTTTATAAAGCTTATTTTCAAATTTATAAGTTTATAAACAAAACTACTTAAGAACGAAACAGCATAGAAACATAGATTTCTTCAATCATGATGTAGGCATTTTTCCGGCTACCTGTAAGGTAACTACAAAATTGACAGTTAAATAAATGGGTAGACAATATGGCAATTAGGTATTTACCAATTCTGGTTTAAAGCGTTGAAATGGCTTGAGAATCATAAGTTTATCAAAAAACTAACAAAGAGCAGTGAGAAAGTGCAAGTGATGTCAGCTATATATTACTCGTTATTACCGAAGCTGTTGAAATGGACAAAGTTCAATACTACGAATACTATTCGCTATGCTGTAACCCCTTCGGACTGGACGGCCACAAATCAGTAAGGACAAATTTACGCTCGATTAGCCATGGTCTCATGACCACGTTTTATTCGAATAAAGTTCGGTAGATTACACTGCGGAACACGTTTTTGTCTCAAGCACCAAAATACCGCTATTCACTCAATTATGGGTTGCTGAATCCATTGCAGTTTTCAAAAATGTCACAGCACGTCTAGTTTTTGAGATATTGACTGTTGAAAATGCAAAAATTGACTGTTTTAGTCAACTTGCATGCAAGTTTTCCAGCTTGTAAGGCAATTTATTTGCTTAAATTGTCACAGAATTCAAACTTCATGCATAAAACAATAATTATCAACAAAGTTTATAATACTTTCGATGCGGAAAATATATTTTATAATGTGTAAAAAAAGTTCTGTATTTTCCCATATAAGAGAAACAAAGAATTTCGTATGGAGACAGCAAGCATGTTGAAAAAATCGGTTTAATCTAAATTCAGTCGTGCGATTTCAATCAAATTACATCTAAAATGAAAGTTTAAATGCAAAATCGAATGCTTGGTGGATTAGATCACAAATAAGTTTGATAAATTATGTATATGATTTTATGTAAACATCGATAAAAGCAGTTTTTATACAACTTTGGCGACCTATAGCAAAAAATTGTGACGTGCTGGAACATTTCTGAAAATGGTAACAGATTGAGCAATCCTAAATCTACTCGAGACACATAATTTGGTCCTTGAGACACGCAAAAATGTCATTTTTGTTACGCTGTGTTACGGAAAAGATGAAAATATGCATGAAGTGCATGATTATGATTAACCAGAAGGCTAATAATACAAAGAAACGAACATCTTCTGATGTTAGCAACCAAAGACAATCTTCCCGGTTGAAAAAATAGATAGTATTAAGATGAAAATGTAAGTTATATACTGAATAATTGTAATAGTAGGGGCCCAGATAGCCGTAGCGGTAAACGCGCAGCTTTTCAGCATGACCATGCTGAGGGTCGTGGGTTCGAATCCCGCTGGTCGAGGATCTTTTCGTAATGGAAATTTTCTTGATTCCCACGGCATAGAGTATCTTCGTACCTGCCACACGATATACACATGCAAAAATGGTCAAACTAATTTGTCTTTGGTCAAACGGCAAAGAAAGCTCTCAGTCAATAACTGTGGAAGTGCTCATAAGAACACTAATCTGAAAAGCAGGCTTAGTCCCAGTTGGGACGTAACGCCAGAAAGAAGAAGAAGAAGAAATCTACTAGAGACACATAATTTAATATTTGAGACACGCAAAAATGTTATTTTTGTTACGCTGTGTAATTATAAATTATTCAACCAGGAATCTTACGTGTTTGTGAGATCAAAAAGACCAGGATAGCCACAAGTAAAATTATAGTTGTGTTAAATCTAAATGTTGTAATGTATGCTACAAATGATCAAAAAAATATTGATAGTGGTCTGTAGTGAGTAAATAACATCTAAACGACAATATAAAATTTTACAAAAAAAAAATAATGCTATAGTTTGGCCAATAGAGCATTTTTCAGCAATTAAGGTTTAAGTTCTGGGGTAGTAAAAATTTAGCCAGAACAGCCGGGGGTAGCTAGTTGGGTTATATAAATATTTTGTGACTAATAATAACAATACAAAATTGGCTCCGTTATGCTTCATAACACTGGAGCCTATGAAAAAAACAGTCAATTGTGGAAGACTTTCACAACATGTAAGGCATTGAAAACATTGAAGAACATACTTACCTGTATTAGAATGCCAAATTAACCTATTTAAAATAAGTGATTTTAATAGTTACACTTCAAAAAGGCCGTAACTCAGAAATCTTCTCATTCAAAACTCAGCCCAGAGGTTACAGGTTACTAGTAGATTTGGGGTCGCCGAATCTGATGCCCTTTTTTATCGCAAACTATGTGTGCTTATGAAGTTAAGGCTCACCCGCTGTTATAATCAGTGAAGACAAACACAAATAAAATATACTTTGCTAAACAAACTTTTCATAGGTGACACAAAGACAAATATTTCAAATTAAGCTTTGTTCTATGATTTTAAATTCCATTAAACAAAACAGTAACGGATGTTCTATAATTTGTATTACTTTTTTCCAGTTTGTATTGTTGTTCATTAATTTCATGTTATCCCATATCCTACTGCTCATAACCGAAAACTCAAGTCCAAAAGAATTCTTTGACTTCAACTTGCGCTTCAATATTTGCATGTTAAATAATCTGAATCGTGAGCTCATTGCTTCACCAAACTATCCAGAATATTGTTGTATAAAAATTAATTTGACTACAGGATAAAATTTGCTCCTTAAAGCCTTATAGCACTTGAGCCTATGAAAATCAGTTGATTGTGAATGACTTTTGCGGCATGTTAGAGCAATGTGTCATTGAAAACATTTGGACATGCATATGCCTAATTAATACATTAAAAGTTGTTGTTTTTAAAGGTTACATCTCCAAAAGGGTTTAAATCCATATTTTGTTGTTCTTCTAATTCAAAACTACACCTGGAAGTTACAAATAACTAGAAACACCAATGTTGAACCAAATTTTGATGGTATATTTCTTCTGATAATCACGGCCAGTAAAAATCCTTCTACAATCAAAAGGGCGTAACTTCAAAACGGGCCCCACCATTTTTTTTAAATTTTGACCAGACATGCAGCTTTGCTATAGAAAACGACTGGTGAGCACAGATTTGATGGAGATTTTATTTTTTGATAATGACGGTCAGGGGAGCACCGTTAATAAAAATAAATATCAAAAAAAATTAAATAAAAATCTTTAAAGCAGAATTAGTTCGATTTTCTTCAAAAACTATCAGGGGTGGTTTTACTGTATTGATTTTTAGCAGAACCAATAAGTTTTAGGCGTATTAAGATTGCAGCTAAGAAACTTAAATGAATGCTTAAATAAATCAACTCATACACACAGGAAGTAGATACGTAAATAAGTGCACAACCCAACCACCCTCCGAACAGAATGCAAATTTAGGCCCGGAACATTGCATGTAATCCACTTTAGGTACCTGTGACCACGCTTTACTGATTTGCGGCAGCAGCTAAATCAACTTTATGATAAATATGTGCAGTGCAATTATATAAATATATTTTTGCAATTTCTCATCGTAATAGGCTGTTTTTCATCACGTCAATCTGTCATGAAACGGCCTACTTTCCTGCACTGAAGTATGCAGTGCGGGAATAGTCATTACCTAACTGAAACCAGTGCTGTAATGATTCATTACGCAACGCTTTTTCATTACGCAACTGTTTTGAGTTGCGTAATGAATCATAACACAACACTTTTTCAGAAATTGTGAAACAATGGTGAATGCATTTTGATATAATTTCTGATACCCTCAAGTGGTCTTCTACGAAAATGCAAAAAATGTTGTACGTAACTCGTGGCAGAACTCGATTTTTACAGCACTTGTCGTAATTATCCTACTCGGCAAGCCTCGTAGGATAAATTTACGACTCATGCGTAAAAATCATCATTCTGCAACTTGTTCCGTAAACTACTATACCCTCGTCCAAACCCTCGTCATCATTGTATTGTATATGAGCATGTCCAATTCAAATTGCTTGATATGACGCAGTTCTCTACATCTTTACTTAGCAGAATAATAAAAATTGATTCTTTTTAATAACTAATTGAATAATTTGTGGTTCAGTGTCTTTCCTGCGAATCCACTTCAAGCGTTTAATTGTTCATTGTTCAACATTGATCCAGTTAGCTTCTGTTTGGGTTTTGCTAAATATAGCATTGCAATCTGGTTCTTTACTGCTTTTAAAGAGTAATTATCCCCAACATACATAGCTCTGAAACAACTAAGCTGATATTTCGATTACAATGGGGCTCTTGAATCATGTCCCCCAGTCAGTCAAGTCAGGCTGCGCTTGCTTGTACCGTTTACTTCGTCTCCGCCATATAAATATAAATATATGGAAACCAAGGTTGCTTGCCACTTTTCACTTCGGGAGGATCAGAGGACAACGAATCCAGCATACGGAAGTCAATATACTCTGCATTCTCACTATTCTGGTTTTGCAGAAAACAAAATAAAACAAATCAAAACGGGAACGGATGTTTTGGTTTGGGGTTTCGACTCAAAACCGCAAGCTGAGTTGTGAATTAATCAATGCAAATTGTTTCTCAATTTGTATTCGTCTGGTGCCATTTTACCGCTAGACGCTATAACTATCGGCACCTCCTATTTTGTGGAACACTTTTTATTATATGTGTTATGCAAAATCCATGCAGTTAATTATCTAATGGTCAACTGTTTAGAATTGCAGATGAGGTTTTCGCTTGTTACATTAAATAAGTTGAAGCAAGGAAATGCATTTCTATATATTTATAAATTTACTGTTCAACATTGCACTCAATGGTGCTATTAGGAGATCTGGCATGCAAAGGATCACACGGTATTCTTCGGCAATGGGCATTGCGGACGGAATCAACTTCATTGAATTTGATCGCATGGAAGTAAGGATGCTTTTAAACCCCTGATCCATATTCAGCTAAGATAGCCATGACCATCAACACTATCGAAACGAAGTGCATGGTTGCAGATAGAGAAAAAGGCAGTAGTATTGGTGTTGGGGTTGAAATAATATTTGATGAGGATTACGTGACCAGCTTAGGTACCGCCTCTACTACTGGCTCTCTACTGACAAGATACATGGACGTTGATATGAGCATAAAGGCAAGCCTTCGTTTTTTTAGAGTTAAGTGCTGTGGACCAAATTTGGTGGGAAATTAAAAAAAAAAAGAATATGAAGGCTGATCTTCTTCTTTCTGGCGTTACGTCCCCACTAGGACAGAGCCTGCTTTTCAGCTTTATGTGTTTTTATGCGCACTTCCACAGTTATTAACTGAGAGCTTACTATGCCAATAACCATTTTTGCATGCGTATTTCGTTGTGGCAGGTACGAAGATACTCTATACCCTGGGAAGTCGAGAAAATTTCCAACCCGAAAAGATCCTCGACCAGTGGGATTCGAACCCACGACCCTCAGCTTGGTCTTGCTGATTAGCTGCGCGTTTACCGCTACGGCTATCTGGGCTCCTACAAATATTATTTTTTCAAAAAGTCGAATATATGGAAGGAAAAACAAACATTATTTTCTAGACTTCTGTTATGTATTTAACGATTTTACAGTATAAAAACAGGTATTAAGACGATTCATAGGAGAATTGAAAAAGTTTATTTATTTTATTGTTTGTACCTTATTAACGATGATACTTTCTAAGTGATCTCGGACATAAAATTAAATTAATGTTTGTATCAGCGTTTATTAAAAAAAAAATAACGATACTTAAATATATAATTGCATCCGTGAAAGGTGAATCTTCTTCTTCTCCTTGGTATTAACGTCCTCACTGGGACAGAGCCTGCTTCTCAGCTACGTGTTATTATGAGCACTTCCACAGTTATTAACTTGAGAGCTTTCTTTGCCAAAGTTGCTACTTTCGCATTCGTATATCGTGTGGCAAGTACGATTATACTCTATGCCCAGGGAAGTCAAAGAAAATTCCATTACGAAAAGATCCTGGACCGACCGGGAACCGAACCCAGACACCTTCAGCAGGGACTTTGCTTTGTAGCCGTGGACTCTAACCACACGGCATAAGGAAGGCCCCTAATGATGGTGAATCTATATACACGAAAAAAAAACTGATTCCCAAATCATGATTAACAAGCCATGAAATTCAGGAATTGATTAGGTCATGATATCAGGACCACAAATCATGGTTCCTGGAGAGTAGCTAGGATTTTTTTTTTCTGGAGGGGCCTAGGGAGAGCCTAGCAAGTTTTTGGTTTTACTGAAGTAATGTTGGCTACAATATTCAAAAATTTCGTAGTTTGCATATATTTTTACAAATTTCATTGTTTTCGTAGATTTTTATAAATTTCCTAGTTTGCAAAGATTTTGTTTGTTTGTGATTTTTTCCCATATCGCTGCACAGCAGTGATACTTGTAAATTCCAATTTTCACTACGGAAAAAATCCTCTTTGTCTAATCCAGTAAAATAAAATCCATAGAAATAAAACTTAGGATTATATATCGGGGATTCATTCATGAATTATTTTCCAGAGCATTCTCCAAGAACTCTTTTACCAATTTTCACTGAGTTTCTCCTGGAATTCTCATAGAAAATCATTCCCGGGAATAGTAATTCTTATTCAACAGATTTTTTCCTGAAGCTTCTTAAACCTTTTTGATCTTACCAGAAAATTTCTCAAGGAGTCTGTGAGGTTGCCACAACCGTTTTTCCAACTCTGCCTTTGCGATTCTTCTTGAAGTTTCTCTTCAGATTTCTTTACTAAATCTTTCAAATTATCTCTCAAAAATTCTGTAACTATTGCATGAAAAATTCACAGCATAAATTATCTAGGAATTCCGAAAATAAAAAAAATAAATGATTATTCCAGGTTACTCTAAGAATTGTTCCTAATGTTTCACGAGATATCCATAAATAATTAAAAAAGATTAAATTGGGAAAATGTTCATAGCGATTTATCAGAGAAGTTTTCCGCAGATGTATCTGCATTTT
>NW_018736202.1:0-28487 GCF_002204515.2 Aedes aegypti | reverse complement strand
GTCTTGGAAGTCCAAAAACATCGACACAACTCAATACAATACTTCGTTTGCTAATATGGTAAGTAAGGGGCCTTTGAAATATTGAGGAACTATCTATTGATTATTGGTTACGCTTGTAGATCTTAAGGCCTATATTCTATGGATTCCTTGGAGGACCTAGCTCAACCGCACATATTATTACAAAACACCGTTTACTCACATTAATGGGCCTTTGGAGTATTTGAAAACTATCCTCTGATCACTTATTACAGTCGTAGATCCCAAGGCCTATATTCTATGGAGTCCTTGGAGGACCAAAAACATCCGTACAAACAAATACAATATTCCGATGACCTAAATGAAGTCTTTGGATGACCTAGGATATCGGTACAGATTTTAACAATACTCATTTTACTGTTATGAATAGATAAGGCCATAACAAAAAACATCAATGGATCGTATTTAGCCAGTACATATTAGTATATATTCCCGGAAGTTTTTGGACGAACTGAACACCTGTTGTACTAACTTAGTTACCAAACTCAGATCTGAGAATACAAACTCTTCTTAAAATTATAACAATCTTCTTGGATCCAGTATTGTGAGACGTTATTCTACATAGAAAGATAAATTAATCCTCGTTTACTCATGTCGAATTATATTCCCAAACTCCAAATAGTTTTTGAAAGACCTTAACTTGTACTCATTCTAGCCTGATTAAGAACCCAGTATATCAATAATATGTTAATGATGCTAAATGAGCATAATTTATGTAAATAATATAAATTAATTTCATACCAGTACACTCCGAAACTCAAAACCTTGTTTTACGAACTGAGCTCCCTCGTTTTACGTACTGATTCAATTTACGCACCCCGTAAATTGAGGTTACAGTGTAATAATATATTTGTGCTTTTCGCGTTATATACGAATGCAAAATGACCAATTAGCAAAGACAACTCTCAGATAATAAATGCGAAAATTCTCAAAGAACACTAACCGCAGAAGCAAATTCTGTCTAGTAAGGACGTCACACCAAAGAAGAAGATAGGACTTTTGTTTTTAGGAAACTCTCACTCACGTTCATGATGCCGCGGCTTGTTACTCTGCACTTTCCATAAGATGCGTGTTTTATTTGTTTTGCCCAGACTTTGCTCTTAGTCAGTGAAGCAAAGCTATAAGTTAAGCTCCGTGTGCGAGGTAGAGTCAAACTTTTGCCACCCGCGTGAGTGTAAGCGGAAGTGGTTTGAAACCAATAAACTCCAGCTCAACAAACATTGAGCAAGTCAACCGCGCGACCTACAAATTCCCTACTAGAAAATTGACGCCTTCAACTCTGGTGGGATTTCCCAGTGACGAGGGTTTCATTAACTAGCAAATAACGATTGTCTGATCTCCCGCCTATTTGTCTGTCGGATAATAAGTGCTTTTTAAGAGCACCCAGTCGATAAGTTAGCAAGTTATCACATCATTAATGTTGATCCTAATGTACACAGTTTGAACATAATGAGATGAGAATTCCTCCGTGTATGACTTCATAAAACGTTTCCACTCGATGAATGGTGTCGCAATAATCGCCCATCTCGTCGTGTCATTGAAGAGTCGAAAGCAATGAGGACTGCCACGAAGAGATTACTGCACCGGTTGTTATTCTGGCGCCTGGAATTAATGTCTATTTGCATTTTATTTTATTACTTTCATATTGACCCTCCTTTGGCGACCAGTCGTTCGTCATAACTGGGGAATGTATGTTGCAATGACTAAGTGGAATGGAATCCAGGTCCTCTCTGGGGAAATAGGGCCCGTTTTATTACGGCTTAGTCGAGCAAAAAGGCTGCCTGACGGATTGCACCGGCTCGAACTCGAATCCGGAAGGATACCCGACGACTATTCCCTGACAAGGGGAGGGGGAAGCGGAAAGGGAACTGCTTTCACGGTGCTCTCCTGACCGTTACTATAAGATAAAAATCACCATCATACATGTGCTCGACACTTGATTTCTGTGCCTCAGTGCAGGGCAAATGGACTATCAAAATACATATAAAAATACATTCGCATTCGTGGCAGGTATACCAATACCTGCCCAGGGAAGTCAAGGTAATTTCCATTACTAAAAGATCCTAGACCAACCGGGAATCGAACCCAGACACCTTCAACGTGTATTTGCTTTGTAGCCGTGGACTCTAACCACTAGGCTAAGGTAGGTCTAAAAGTTATTTTCAACCTTTCGGTCGTCGGGTGAATTTTTGTAACGCGAGTAGTCGCGCGTTGTACTTTGAGCTTCTGAACAACTTTGCCGAAGGTGCATGTCTAAAAAGTCAAGATCCTGCAGTATCCGGAAAACAAAAATTTCATGCGCACTAGCGCCGTTTGGTGGCAAAATATCTTATTTCTTTGCTCAAATAATGATAGCTCTTGAGCTACTGAACTACTTTGCCGAAGACGCTATCTTTCTAAGTGGTCAGGCTCCTGAGATAACTAAGGGACTATCACACATGGTTTAAAACTTAGAACAAACAGAATCCGAGGAAGTCAAACATAACAAACTACCATATAGTGGGGTAACTAAAGCGTTAGATCCGGTTGCCTAAAGCTTAAATCTTGAAATATAATCCAGCGCCTTTGATAAAGGATATCAATGATGCTATCGAGGATAGGTCGTCTTGAAGGGCGTCTTAGATGCTTCCTGGAATTCCGTGCATCTGTCTCAAATATTCGTACAGCGAGCATACGCAAATTACGTGCTCGACAGTATTGTTTGTACTGCAAATCTCGCAGACTCGGTGGAAAGGTGCCCCCTAGGTTGTGGAAGACCCTTGTATGACCAGTTCTTAAACTGGAGATTTATTTTTGGTCCTTCATTGATTTGAGGTCCGTCCAAGTATCAACGCATTCCTTCGTTTTTCGTAGGTAGGCTCCTCGTGAGTTAGTCCACTCCCCACTCCACAGTGCCCTGGAAACCACATGATGGTGACATCGGGTGATGCATGTCTGATGCTTCCCTGAATCCACGGATGACGCTTCCGATTGAAGCGCGAAGTAACAACTGGCTGAGTCGGTTATTACGATGATCGGACGAGTGGTTGGTTCAGAAGCAGCAAAGAAAATAGCAGCGGCTTCGGCGGAAAAAATCGAACATTGTCCGAGAAGACTGAGGCTTACCGCAAGTTCGTCGTTCGCGATGCCTATTCCAATCCCTTGCACTGAGAGAGAGAGTTATCGGTGTAACGCCGCTGATGTGCTGCATAGTCTGTCCGCAAGACCTCAGCGACGAATTATCGCAGCCGCGTTGCCGAGTCTCCTGCCCTAAAGTTGTCTTTTATTCTACTTTGGAATTTGAGTGATGAGCGGTGCCAGTCACGCTCACCGTACCAGAGGACCTTGGCGACTGGGGGGAGTTTCGTGCCAGCTATGCTGTCGAGCAGATTGTCGGCCTCTTCTAGGAGGCGAATTCTAACATTACCAGCAGTCTTCTCTGCGAAGGCAGCCGCCTTCATGCAAAGCGTCGCAGTAATGAAGTAACGGAAAGGCAGAAGGCTGGCTTCGGCTCAGGCTGCATCGGCCGGGGTAGATGGGAGTTCACCTGAAACTATTCGCACGTAACGGTTATAGATGGGAGACAGTGTGTCATTCAGTCTGTTCATCGTCAAGAATGTGGTTTCCAGGCCGTAGAAAAGCCGACGATCAATTAGAGCTGCATCAACAAGAAACCGAATAGCTCGATTATTGCGGCGGTGTGGTCTTGAGAGAGATTTAATTAAACTTAGGCGGCTAAGACAGTTGTATCTGACTGCTTCACAGTGGGGCTTGAAAGATAGGCTACGGTCGAAGGTAACCCCAAGGATTTTTGCTGTTTTACGAAGAGGGATGGCTTGGTTGTTGATTACGATCGGGAGCTCACTGACCCTATGCCCGGATGGACATATGTGGCATCGAATACTTTTAGATGCCGACATGGTGAAGCCTACGGAGACAGCCCATTTTGCCACTCGAGAGACAGCTACTTGTGCTTTTCTGCATGTAGCTACGATTGTTGGTCCAGATACTACGATGACTATATCGTCCGCATAGACGAAAATCTGCACTCCGGTTGGCAGATCATCGAATACCCCGTCCATCATAACTAGAAATAGGGTTACCGATATGACGGATCCCTGTGGTACGCCGGTTTCTTCATTGAAGGTGGTGGACTTGGTATCACCGATAACCACCCTAAAGGACCGGTTGGTGAGAAAGTTCTTTAAGAAGTGCAGTATGTGGCCGGTTAGGCCCCAGCTGGCTTGCTTTTCTAGGACAAATGGTGTCCAAGTCCGATTAAATGCCTTGGAGATATCCAGAGAGATCATCTCAGTGTGATGGTTCCTGGCACTTGCCTCTTTCAGCACTTCACCGAAAACTGCAAAGTAGGTGTTTGTGCCATAACCAGGTCGAAAAGCGTGCTGCCGGTGGTCGAGTAGACCGTGTTGCTGTAGCCGGCGGTTCACCATTCGCTCTACTACCTTCGAGAGGCAACAAGTGAGCGCAATCGGACGGTAGCTTGCTGGTTCCTGTATCAGATTTACGGGCTTAAGGATCGGAATAACGAAACTCTCTCGCCAATCTAGCGGGTAGGGGTCACCCAGCCAAAGATCATTGATCTGTTCGAGCAAAACTAGCTTCCCTGGTCCCTCCAGTTTCTTTAGCATTGGGTAGCCGATGTCGTCAGGACCGGTGAATTTGCCATTATTTCGGCTCAAGGCATGCTGTGGTCCACCTGCTGAGAATGGTGATGTGGAGCTGCGAGTTGCTCGCAGGCACGGTAAAATTTATTATGTCGCCGGCGGTAGCCGTGGAACGTCGTACGAATTCCGGGTCGTAACTACCAAAGGCAGCCAGGCTGGTAAAATATTTGCCTAGGCCGTTCGCAGTAACAGTTGGGTCCACTGTGTTGTTTCCGTCAATAAGAAGAGTAGGCGGGATGGTGGATCGTTTGCCGCTAAGGGCGTTGACCTTGGCCCAGTTGTTGATTGTGAAGCATTGATACTGTCGAGAAATTCTTCCCAACAAGCCCGTTTAGCATCCCGAATGACTTGGCGTCATTCGTTGCTCTGATATCGGTATCTGTCCAAAGCCGCTGCCCTGTTTGGATGATTGAGGTCTAATCTCTTAACGACTTGGAGATCCTTTCTACGTGTTTTGATATCTTTCCTAATCTCCGGGGACCACCAATGGAGAGCCTTACGGCCAGGTGTGTTGCTTGTTTTGGGGATTGATACGCTTGCCGCTTGGGTTAGGATAGCCGAAAACTCAGATATGCTACTTGATTGATGATTACTGATTGATGCGTAGATGTTGTTGTTATAGGCGGCCCAATCCGCCTGGTCATACAACCAACGGGGGGTCGTCTAGTGGTGGCAGGAGCCTCGGCGGCTGCTGAGATTAGCAAAGGATGATGATCGCTTCCGCATGGATCCGAGTTGACATTCTAATAACACCGGATCTCTTACCGGGTAACAGCTGAAACGTCAATTACTGTTGAGTAGTAGCCCTTTAAAAAGTAGGCCATCATTAAGAATCGTGAAATCACTATACTCGAGAAGATCAAGCAACAATATGCCTCTTGCGTCTGAACGGAAACCGCCCCATGCCGAATGGTGGGCCCAGAGCCGTAACGTAGTCTCATGGCGCCCTTGGCGATGCACGATTTGAGCGCCCCTTGTTTAAAACTTTAACCTGCAGGTTTATGTAAAATTTAGGAAAATTTTCAAATTTTGTTTTTTAAAAATTCTAGAACAATTTCTGTAAATATTGTTCATCGAGATTCTTAAAAAAGTACATGAATACAAGAAGCATACTCAATCTCACGTATCTGTTTCAAAGGTATTATGTCTAAATCCTCCCTTATTCTATATCTATATTCAGCTATATTTACAGAAGAATTCAAAGATTTTTTTAGGAATTTTAAATAAAATTGTTTATTATATGACCAGATACAAATTTAAAGAAACTACAGAATTCACTACCCAGAACATTGCATCGAGTCTTGTTTGTGCCATTGTCCATTCATTTCTATATTTCAAAAGAAATATTCAAGAAAATTCGATAATGATATTTAATAGCCATATTTTGTTGATCTTAAAAAACTAGGAACGATTGCTGAAATTATTCGAAAAAAATCTTGATCAATTCGTTTAACAATCAAGAATTGTCAAACTTTTTGGTCTTGAATCATTCAAGAACCATTTTTAAGAATTTTTGTCAAAGTAGCGCAATGAATTAGTATGAAAAGTGAGTTGAGAATCCTTTCATCCATTCTGTGGAATTCTACTATTCTTACTATCAGTTTTATAATGTCCGGAATATTCGTTTTGTAAGATGGTTTTATAGACATTTTTAAAGTAGGCACTGTACATAACTTGATTTATTATTGTGATGGAGAACTTTTTTCTCGAATGATTTTTAAGTCCGCATTTCAGGATTTTTCTATTGGCGCATCATTCAATAACGTCTGAGATGCTTCCAAATATTTTTTAAATCGTTCCATAAATAGTAATCTACTTTGTTTACGGATGATCTAATAAATTATATAGGAAAAATGACACAATTTTGTATGTGACGACACATTTAGTCGCTATTTGTTTATGTCTACGATTGTTTTTCTGGATTCTGACTTCAGAAACGCCCTTGCTAAATATGTATCTCCAAAAAAATTCTCAGGCGCGTCCACGCATTTTGGCGCCCCTTAAAGTCTGGCGCCCTTGGCAAGTGCAACCTGGCCAACCGCACGCTACGGCACTGGGTGGGCCTTAAGGTCTCCGACTATCATTCTTGGTTCTGGAAGCTGGCGGATGAAGTTCTCTACAGTTCCACGTAGGTCAGTAATGTTTCTGCATGGTAGATACAGGCAAGCTACGGATATTGTGATACTCCCAGTATGTTTCATCTTCTACCATGTAAATATAATTGTGATAATTTATGGAAGTCGAGCTTTGATGGAGATTTTGTTTTTTCTGATAATACTGCGTCTAGCGAGCAACGTGGTTTTTTAACGAGTGAATCCACTAGCCAAGCAACACGCAAGCAAGCAGACAAAGTCATGATGCAACCATGGGGAATAAATGCTGTTTCATTAGCATCATTTTGAAAGCTTTTCGGTGCCGCATGCGTTCAGTGTTGCCAACAAGGACCTGTTGGAGCGCGTTATCAGCTAGAAAACACATCATTCCTCAACTTGCATCACTGCAAACACATAGCCCAATGGTAAAAGTCAAGCCCAATTCCGCAGGACACATAAACAGTTATGAATGAAAGCTGTCCTATAGAGAGGAGCGTCTGCCTGCCATTAAATCGCCAAAAGATTATACTCGTCCAACCATTACCACCCGGTCATTACGGCAAAAATTGATCATTGAAGGACACCATCTGACAGAGTGGCCCAGATTAGAAAATTCATGGCAAAAAACTTTCCATACCTAATATCTCCACTGGTTTTTGGCAAGAGGCACAAGAATTCTTCTCTAATCGATTTCTTAGGCCTGAAGGACTATTTAAGCAAAATATCTCAGCGAGGAGCGTTGGGAAGCGATTTTTTCTGTATAGAGAAGCTGTTCTTTCATTATCTGACAACCTATAATAAAGAGTATGACAAAACGTTGAAGCACAAGAAGAAAAGGTCTAATATATTTTTTCAATGAATACTGGAAGGGTACTGGTATATCTGCAATTACAGACTTCTCGAAATTCAGTTCTAGCCAACTTCTCTTAAAAAGTGACCACTGTGTGGCAGGGACATGGATCGATCCCATCCCCCTATCGCAGAGAGGCCATGCGTAAACAACGGCCAGGACTGGGGAAGCAAATTCGTGTTCCATGTCGGTCTATGCACTGGCTGCTGTTTTGGGGTTTCGTCGTCCGAAGATAAGAAGCCAATCCCACCAGGCCAGACAGCGTACACATAAACATTGCACGGAACAGTGGAGTTCAGGTCAAACTGAAGCCCAATTTGTGTGCACGAAAATTAAATAATAAATATGGATCAAGGGATAATCGGATGAAATGCAAGTAATGATGATGATGGTGTGTTTTGCTTCTAATGGCTTTCGGCTTTTGAAATTGTGCTGTTTGGCGGGGTTTATTTGGGCAATCTCGCTATCCGACATGGTATACAGAAGTTGGAGCTTTTCTCGGTGAAAACAAAATATAGGAAAACCCACTTAAAATATTTTATTCTTGATCTAATGTAAATATCAAGAGCTAGATTGGATTCTTAAGCTTCTTTGGTTACAGAATGTAAAGGGAATGTTGAAACACAGCCTTGCAGGGGATATCTAGCTTCAAGCTGTAAAATAGATTTTCAATTTACAACACACATTTTGTTTTTGACTACTGTTCGGCTTCGTGCTAGCTAACGAAGTTTCGTTAATCTGCGACTATTTGATGACAATTTACTGTCCCCATGCTTTCGAGGTTGACCTGTGAGCTTGTCTAGTCCAGCGGAGAATTCTCCAACGTAGGAATATTAAAAAACGGCTTCCAGTACTTACTACTACGTACTACTGAAAGTAGTTCCCGGGTGGTGGATCTATCCTACTCCGACGAAGATTTCCCTGGCGACCCCCCCGAACCGATGCTATCCGGGCAGATGCTGAGGACGGTCCTGCAATTCCGGTAGAGGGATGCATCCGGTTCACAGGCACCGCAATGACCATTTGGCGTTGCTGTTTCACGAGTTACATAGCTAGACCCCGGAGGAGACTCAGCCTACTCTAACTGTGACGTTGGTCGACCAAAGTGCCACGGTCGGTCCTGAAATTCCAGACGGAGGATCAGTGATGTCACATACATAGATTTATCTGTAATTTCACAGATTTTTCCCTGTTCTTGGCCTGTGATCACAGATCACAGATTTTTGAGATAAATAAAATTTTTAAGATTTTTAGGATATTTCACGAGTGTAGGATACAGTATTGAAAAGATGTAACGCAGAAATGCTATTGCTCTCTTTATTTTTTCTCAAAAACTTTAAGTATTTTTAAATTTTTAGAAACAATTTATGGCATCTTTATCTTACTTTTAATAGAATCAGTTTCAAATAAATAATTGTTGGCAGGCAAATATAGCCGTTTTGCAAAGGTTTATTTTGATCTAAAAAAATAATATTGAATATTTTGCACAACCACAGATTTTTACCAAGATTTTTGAAGGTTAACCTAAGATGAAAAAGATTTTTTCGGTCGAAAACACAGATGAGATTCGGAAAAAAATGTTGGCAACATTGTGGAGGATGACTTTCCGGTTTGCAGGCACTCCGAAGACATATATCTTATACTACGCTACGCCCGCTCTACTCGGTCTATACTCCGACGGAGTAACTATTCTACTCCGATCGCGGCCGGAGCTCTCTGGTCTTCGCGCCATCTCCTTTGCAGCGACAACATAATCTGCGTTATCGCTCTGTTCACCGCATTCCAAATCGCTTTTACGTTGGCACATGCTCCTGCACCGGATTAAACGACGCTTACGGTTTCTGACATCATCTCAGGCTTCAGCTAATAACGCTGGAATCGAGGGCAGGTCGAATATAACACGCTTCGGTGTCTCCTCGATATTTGGACAGGCCGGACAATATGGAGACTCTGCGTGTCCGAATCTGTGCAGATATGTTCGGGGAGCATCCATGGTAGAAGTTAGCTTCTCCATGTTTTCTGATCGTCCACACAGGCACCGTTAGGAATGAGCCTAAGTCCAGTTTCCTTTCTTTGAGTTTATCCACTTCTGCTTCCACTTGTCTCAGATCGAAAGATGAACGAAACGATCGCTTGTGAACGAAAGTGAAAATTGTTTGTTCCCGTCAGATTTTCGTCTTTTCTTTTGTTATTTCAAAGATTAGTAAAATCAAATAATTGAAGGAATCGAAAAGATTGCAAAAAACGTTTTGCAGACGTTGGTACATGTAAGAACAGTGCATAATGTTTTATCTTATTTAAACTGCGGAAGTGTTAAGTAAACGGCGCCAATGACAATGTTCTCCAGTTCATATAATAATCAAGAATTCAAGCGAATAGAGTGGGGTTGATGCCGTAATTGTGACTTCAGTTGACGATGGATTACCAAACTTTTAGCGAGTTCGTTTCATGCTTGTGAAAACTCAAATTTATATCGCAATGTTTCATTCATTTAATCGTTAGAGAAACTATGGATGGTTCGTCACTTTAAGTGTCGGCATGTGCCCTTATTCCTGTTTAAAAAAAACACAAAGATGTGTATGTACTCTTTTATTTATTGTCACAATTATTGAAATAATCTTTAATTTTCTTTATTTCTATAATTTTTACGGTAAGATACTTTAATAACACTATGTATGATATATTACTATATATTGGGTATTGGGAGGGGTAGCCATAAGGGAGTTAATCGAACTGTTGACTGGATTGAAAGTGCGTGGGGTCGCCAGCCTTTTGTCATGAGAAAACAGCCTTAGTGTTGTCTTCCAAAGGTCTTCAAAGATATTAACTACCCTGCTACAAACAAACCATCAAGTAGATCATACCATCCCGGTATGATTCTGCAGCCATAGGTATCCTTGCGCTGATGTGGCTAAATAATCATCATCATCATCATCTGCTTCCACTTGTCTATTGTATCTAATCTGATGGTATTCCTCACATTTATTGTGTCCCTTCGCTGGCTATGTCCTCAGTCAGAGTGATGCATATAGGGATCATTCCTACGTTATAGTGTGGAAGGCGCTCTCCACCCGTAAAACCATGAGCCGGAACGTACCTGACAGCTTCTCTCGTTGCGCTTGGTTCTCAACGCTGCAGCCCAAGCCGGGACTCCGTTTCTCAATATGGACGATGATACGGGTCGCCAGATGACACCTTGTGCTGCTTATTGGTCCTTCAATGTGGTATGATCCTAGCTACAGTGTTAGTTGCTTTCGCTGCCATTTCGCAGGCATAATCTACATGGCTATAGAAGCTTAGCCTGTTGTCGACCATTACACCAAAATGCTTCAGAGAACGCATCAATGAGTATTCTTCGACGTTGATCTCGAACTGGCTGAACCGTCTTGCAGTTGCTGACCAGTCTGCACTACACAGCTAAAAATATGTTGTAAATTTAAGTTTATTTCATGAACATATTTTGAATTTCAACGACCAATCCATTATTTTTCAATAGAATTCACTTTAAATTTACACGATCATGTAATATTCAACCATTTTTAGTTGAAAATTGGATGAATATTCATTTAAATTTACATGATGCCTGTAATAACACACGAATTTAATTTATTTTTACAGTAGACTTCAGTTTACATCACATTGAAAATTATATATTTTTTTCTGTATACCTCCGTTTTATGATAAGCCAACTGCAGCTTAACTCCAATCATCCACTATCAATAATGTCTAGCTATTCCACCGTCAGCATCCCACCGTCTACCTCTTCCGTAGTCTCGCCAGTTATCGCCAGAACGACGTCATCTGCGAATCTCTGTAGAAATCCTGCCTTTACTTTGGATGACATCCCGTCCCTGGTTTGTGTCGTAGACCAGTTACCCGACTTTGAAAGTAGCTTTGGGACCCGCAACTGGCGATAGCCTCGCATGGTTACCATTGCCGCAGTATCAATTGCTTCTCCTCTCCTGGTTGGATGTTTTCCTTGGGGGGGGAGCATGCGTAGGAAGGAGACCGTCCACTATCACCTTCAATTTGTTCGTGATACATTTCAGCTGGTGTTACTGGGCCCTTGATCTTCGCCATCACTACTCGATAGGCTAGATTGCGTCAGCTTTCCGGAACAACTCTTTGTAGCAGTTCGATTTACTCGCTATCTCCCGGTTTGAACACGGATCTGGCCAGCCCGGTAAATCATCTTACGCTTTCCATGCTGGCTTCCAATCTAGCTATCTGCTCGCATCTTCTGGCTTTAAGCAGGCTACACAGAGGGTTGCTGAGTCTGTCGTTCCACCAGTGTGCAGGACGCCGCTGATTCCTTGGCTCAAATTTTCTCGGTATAGTTGTGTCACACGCACTCTTCTGTCAGCTCCGCTGCATCCATGTTTGGAGCGTCGCTTACTGGCTCCGAAGATCCTTGTCGAAATGCTTCGTCTTCCACTTTCGTTCTCCATTCCTCCTCTGCACAATTTCTTTGGCCATGGCAGTAGTGGATCGCTTGATGGTCACTGTGGGTGTATCCTTCGCTAACTCTCCAGTTCATATTGGTGATCATTGACGGGTTGCAAATGGTCACGTCGATGATGGATTCCCTACCGTATTTGCGAAATGTGCTAGCGACGCCGTCGTTGCGCAGTCTTGCATCCAGCTTTGCCAAAGCGTCCAACAAATTGTACGGCTCAAGCATTGAAGTCTTCTCCGGCGTGGGACCGATTCAGCTTGTTGGTTAGCACATCCAACATCTGGCTGTACTGCTCCAGTGTCCACCTCGGAGAGCGTAACAGCTATACATGAAGATTCTGTTAATTTTGACGATCACGAAACTCTCGTTCGACTACTTCTTGGACTACTTCTTTGATCTGTCGTCTCTGCTCAGTCCTGCTTACCCAATTGCCATTTTCTGAAGGATCCCGATGTGGTTTTGCAATGATTGCAACGTCGCAGTTTGTTACCGTTGTCGACTGCCACAAAGTTATTGTGCGGCGTCACAATGATTGAGGCTCACCAGCGGTTATCTTCATCATCATTATTGACCTGCAGGCATTGCAAAATTTCGTCTCATTTGACTTTGAAAGAACGATCAAAGCAAGCGAGAAAAACATCCATCTGTATCGGTCCATGATCGGCAATGTTTCGCAAATTGTAACAAACTTGATAAACAACAGCAGCGAATGAGTGCTTGAAAGATAGAAAGATAAACTGTAATGTCGGATTGTAATGTCGCACCCGTAAGTAGAATATACGGGCATCGTCGGTGGTAGTGTTTAGAGGTATGCTATGCTGTGCCTTAATGGAAAATGTATGAACTTGTAGATACCTGGATTGAATAAAGGAGTGGCAGTTGTTAGTTGATTTATCAGTCAGTAGCTGACTACAGTAGAATGGACTAGCATTTTTTTCTCTGTGTTTAGAATAAGCTATCCTGGAGTTGGAATTGTCCTTAGTGTTCTTTCCTATAATACCCAATTTTTCTCACTTATTTTCCATTAGGGGAAGATGTTTTATTTTACTGGCATCATAAACAATCCCCGAACATCTGATATACCCCCAGATTTGGTGCTTGTTAAGACGGGGTTTTATCTTGCACTGTTATTCCCTATTCAATCAGAGATGTAGCAGAAGATGATTAAAACAAGCTCTCATGATGTGTTGCTGATCATGGTTGTTACAGAGAGCAACTAGTGAGAGGTACTGTCAATTCTTATCAGGATTCAATCCCTGCTGACCTGCCTTCGCCTTTTGATATTTGCGGCATTTGAAGCCGCTCGTCGTATGGAGGTTATCATCCTCCGCTTTACACAGCATGCACCAGGGCGTCTTCAGACAGTTTCTTCACTACATTTGCTGCAGAGTTTGGACCTGTCTAGGCCTGTGCAGTTGATTACCTAGTGTCCGAAATCCATGCATCTGAAGTCATATCTCCACCGATATTGTTTCCCGAGGGATCGGATCGTCGCTATTTGCATACCCCCCGTACGTTTTCCTCAGCGCAGTCCACGGTGCTTCTTCCCGGTTGCATTTCAATAACAATTCTACTCGGACGTGAGGTGTCGTCTTCTGTTTTTTTGATATCGTCCAGTTTGCTGCATTCGATCACTGCCTCTTGGAATAGGGCTCTAATACTTGCCTAATTGACTAGCAACTTCGCGAGAAAGCTCCCGGCAGGCCGAACTTTTGATCCACAGATCTTTTTTAAGTTCAAAAAGCATATCTCCTTTTTGGATGCGTCTGTTTCTTACCAACATTTTCACCCAGCTCTTTCAGCTCTTGATCCTCTCTCACTGTCCTGGAGAATGACGCGCGTAGATTTTCTTGTCGCTTGCCTCAATGACAAGAGCACTTGAACCTCTCACGAGGTGACCGTCAGTTTTCTTTCCTCCTTGTTCCTTTCTTTTACTCTTTCTCTCCTTACGTGCTGCGTTCTTCTTCCATTCACTGCGTTATTCTGCTCGCTTCTCTGCTTTTTGGATCTTTTGTTCTCCTGGTGTATCTTTCGTTCTTTTCGCCGAGCGGGTGGTCGGATAATCCTATGCGTCTCCTGTGACACGGCTGTTACTCTCACCACGATCAGTACGTTCACCGCGTTTTAAGCTCTAAAGCGCAATATTCTGTCCACGTTCTGCTGATGTAAGGCGGACTTGTGACCGGCTGCTTGATCCTACACAGGCAAAAATCTTTAAATTTAAGTGACACGTAACTTTTATGATAATCATGTAAAACGAGATAGTAACTGAATAATCAACAATACATAATGTAAGCTGTCTCATTGCATTCGAAAATGCTTGCAATTCTTGAGTGAAAACTGAAACATTTCATGATCTTCTATCAAAACATTCGCCATTATTACATGCTTTCTTGCATCTAGAAAGGTGAAATTGCAAACAAGAATGCTCGGTTTTACATGATTTCCTACGCTGAATATTCTGTCATATATTAATGCACATGGATGAATCGACGCCATTTGATGTGCATTATTTATGATTGAATTTTCAGCGTGAAAATCATGTAAACCGAGTTTGTTTTGCATGGCAACGTTCTTTAAGGGAAGACGTTTCGTGTTCAATATTAAGGATTTTGCTAGCAATATTGGATATAATAGATGTGTTTGTAGGTTTATCATTGAATAATACATGAGAAATGGCTTTGCATGATTGAAGCTAAAATTACGTTACGTGTAAATCTAAGATTTTTTTGATGTGTAAGGTGTGACATTGGTGTGAACACTTGACTTAGGAAGTCTGCATCCCGCTGATTCCCGGTGACTCATTCGGTGTGCTGCATCTGCTAGTGCTGGCTGCTGCCGTCTGTTAGTATCACTGGCGATATCTGCTTTTTTTCCGCTCCTTGCAAATACAATCCGCGTCTTCGTTTCCTCCACTAGTTTCTCATTTAAATCGATTATTAGCTCAATTCGATTGGGTCCCCCTTCGGCCGCCCCATTTGAAAGCGATACCAGTCGCTTGTAGCAAGTAGCCCTGCAGATGTGGTATTTTGTAGACTGTTGTTTTGTCAAACTGTGGCTCAATACGATACGTCATCACTTATGACGGTAGAAGGCCGGCTACTAAGCTCTACCATTCATCAACTCAGTTCTAAGAGCACTTCCACAGTTATTAACTGGAAGTTTTATTTGACTAAGTTGCCATTTCATATATCGTGTGGCAGGTACGGATGATCCTCTATTCCACTTACATTACGATACGATCCTAGACGACCGGGAATCGAACCCAGACATCTTCAGCATGAATTTGCTTTGTAGCCGCGGACTCTAACACTCAGCTAAGGAAGGCCTTTTTTATCGGAAATGTTTGTAGTCAGGGTTTCAATGCTATCACTTTATGCCCTCTATAATTTCCCATCTGTCATACAATCGGTGTAGGGAAAATTTGATAGCATTTTGGTTCATATCAAGTTTCAGCCACAAACGAAAAATCAGCTTCATCTTATCAGAAGTGCTGAGAAACTGCTGTGAGAGGAAAGTGGATGACAGCGTCTTATTGGAAACCTGATTGTACAGGGATAAGGATGGACCGACTCATCTTGAATAGCTATGCGGGCTTGAAGTAATTGAAAGGTGGAACCTAAACGATAGTTGTTTGAAAAAGTTGAGAGCCAAAAAACGTATGAAAAACAGCATTTTTGTTATAATTTTGCCCTATGACAACCCAAAAATTGTGACTATGTCCAAAGTAGAGTCTTCATCCCTAAATCATGTTTCAAACCACTTGTAATGGATAAAAGTAGTGAAATATTGAGAATGCGCAATTTATGCCATGATTTTTCAAAACTGGATCAATGTGTAGCGTGAATAATGAAAACCAATGTGCTCCCGTGAAAGAATTAAAGATTATTATTTATCTCTAATCAAGTGACTTTTCGCCTATGGTGAGTTTCCCACTAGAAGTTAAGATGCCATCCATTAGTTTAAAGAGGTTGGCCGTTGGTCTACACCGACTGATCCAAATCCAGCACTGTTTGTCCCTAAACCATCGTTTAAGGTGAAAAAGGCCGTTATTGAAATGTGCACGCGTCATTACTGATTGATGCTAATTAATCTCACGATTTAAAAGTAATGAAAACCGGTTGGTTTTGCTTTGTAAAAAGTATCAGCATACTTTCTGCATATAGTCACATGTACCGAATCTTTTTCAAATCAATGTCAATTACCGTCAAGCTACCATTCACCGTGCATTTAAGAAAAAAATGTTCTTCAAAAAATTATACAACTTTTCCAAATAATTTGAAGCGTACTAGAATACCACTACGTAGCGTGCAATTATATTATAATTCAGGGAAAAATCTAAAACTAGTGATGCATAACAAAAAATTACTCAAAAATTATATGTTTGAAAATGTCATGCTAAGGTCGCCTCGTACTGTCTATGTCACCATTTACCGTGCACACTAGATGCAACCATTCACCGTGCGTATAGTTTTGTCCCCCCGTGATTTTATTCGTATCTTGAAAAACGTTGTTGATGGAGGCAACTAAAGCAGCTAGTAGTGTGCGCAGTCATTTTTTAGGTATTCAAATCTATAATTTACAATTAAAAACCTTAAAAAGTTTAAAAAATGATTAAATAATTTTTTTCACTAAAATCGTTATAGGAGGTTTGACTGTATTGTCAAAGACATTCCATATTCACAAAAAAAAAACAAATATGAAGTAGTTTAATCACGATATAAAAATAAATCTAGTATTACCGATTATTTCATGCCTTTTACAGTAAATGCACCGGTAATAGAACCATATATATGAAGAGGTCCATTCAACGTGCATTTGTGTTTCGACTGAGACACAATAAAAAATTCTAATTTGCAAAAATCTCATTGCTCATACGATGCAATACATCTTACTTATAGTATCCACAGCAAAAACTAGTTGAAATTTGGAAAAAATTCGTACTCTAACACTAAAATGAAAATGTAATTTTTGGCGTTTCTACTAAGAGTGTTGGAAAATTTCATTATCAAACAGAATTCACATGATTTTGACTACATAAACTAGGTTTTTCAAAATGCATTGTGACAAAAACTACTTCATTTCATCAGTTTTATCATAATTTGCTGACAAAAGAATAATTTGTGAAAATTGTATGAATATTCTGTAGGAATTTGTATATGTGCACGGTGAATGGAGGCCGCACGGTGACTGGTGACTTAACGGTACAAGGACTGCGTTTTATTACTTCGAAATTACGAGCGACAAATCAATATTGGTTGCCAAAACGAATGACGGGCTACTCAGCCTTAACTGCGCCTTTCTAACATGCTACGGATTCCCAGCATGTCAACAACTCGAAGTACCACCCTAAAACCCATGCTTTGTTCCAGTTTGGCAACCGATTTGGCTAATCCAGCCATCAATTAAACAGTCGCATGAAAATGGCACGGATTGCAACACCTTTTGACATCAATCAATTATTGATCGCCTGGTCAGGTCGGGAATGTCCCTCGTATGAATATTTTGTCAAAATGGCATCGTTCAATCGAAAACCATTACCGTGGTTGACTGCTGAAATAGTAATGAGTCAAGCGTGAGCGAACAGTTCAAATGAGTCTTGTTTTCAGCTTTTATAACCCTTGCTGATTAACGAGCGGTCAATTCCTAAATTTACGGGTTCAGTTTCACTGTATTTTATGGAGCTTTGGGCAATGGCCGTTGCTTCTAATACTCCAATCATAGCTAATTAGATTGCGAACCGAAGTGGGTGCCTTTTACCAGAGCTCTTTCAGTAGTGAATACTGATGAAATATCCCTTTAACGTTTATAAGTTCGTTACCTCAAGTCTCCAAACCTGCTGATAAATGTCGCTAATGGAGTTGTAATGAATTGGCTGTTTTTCCACTCTTGTGCTTGCCAGAATGCTTCAGCAGATGTTCGTGTGCTTTAATGTATTAATCAAAGTCGCATTCCCGTTTTATTGAAGCTCACTGGTTGCCTTCCAGTTACAGCGACCCCCTCCAACCCCCCTCAAAGGCTAAGTGAACCCGAACGACTCCATATGCTCCAACTCCAAGTGGTGGTGAATTATTGCTTCTTTGTGCGCTGCTGGGTTGAAATATTACAACACACTGTTCAGGCAGTAGAACGTAAAAGGAGCGAAAAATGTCGGAACAGTGTATTTACATGAAATTTAATTAAGCTAATGGACATCCCCATCGTACGGCAAACCGTCCAATCGAGCCTTCGTCCGTCTTCGACGTCGTCAGCTTCAAGCCGCAGCCAGAGTCGATGCTTTGAGCTTTCGTATTATAATTCATTTCGTATAAATAATTAAGTTTATTGGATGCAGATTCATATTTCTGCGAAAGAACCGCTTTTCGCTTTGTGTCCTTCTGAAGTAGAATGAGGGGAGGGGAGGGGTTGGATGCCCATTACCCATGATACATGATTGAAAAGAATGGCGAAGTAAGAAGCAATCCGTACTTGTACAACTTGTAGTAAAAATGGACACAAATGGTTCCAGCTCTAGGAATGGAAATTTATATCAGTTGCCATGGGCGTAGCCATCCGAGAGGGCGGGTGGGTATAGTTGCGAGGAACATCACAAATAATCAAGAATTTAACGCAAAAACTATCATTACGTACAGTCTCTGCACCTTTTTTACGTGAATCGTTAAGCTATTAAGAATATCCGAAATCTCGAAGATTGATTGCATCAACGTTTTGTCTTGGATCTAGCATTTTGAAAATTTCTCAAGAAACTTAGGAGCTTTATTCCTCCTGAAATTACTTTAGATTTTCTATGTAGAATCACACAGAATTTAGTTTTTTTGGAAATCCATAAAAAATTTTTTTATTTCATTCCTCTATTGGTTGCTCCAGAAATAACAAAAATCCTTGTACAACACTTCTAGCTATTCTTCTACACATTTCCTAAAACATTTCCTGACACAAATCATTATCTCACAATTTGTTATTTAAGTTTAGTGACAATACTTTCATTCACTATATGTACAGAATATGCAGTATATGTACAGAATATCATCTACTTAATATTAGGCAATTGATTACTTAACGTTTGGCAATTGAATTCCATCTACTTTGCCTTGTTACTGCTCGTTATCAATGTAACACAACAAAGAACTACTCTCGCGTTACTTTCCGAAAGGATCTATCTAACATTGAGCGATTCTCTCCTCTCATGCTCTTTTCGATTATATAACTATTTATGCAAAACGAAAGCTTTTGGGCAGATGTTCACTATAGATTGAAAGACAATGTTCCTGTACACGAAAAGAAACGCAGCATAAGAGGTTGATACGGCTCAGAGTTCTGAATTTTCATATAATGATGCGAAATCCGATTTTTTGGAGAATTAAAGTGAGGGAGGATCCAGAGCTGAAGGAGCTGGGTGAAAACGTGGTGAGAACCAGACGCACCTAGAAAGGAGATACGCTCTTTGAGCTCAAACAAGATCCGTCGACCAAGAGCTTGGCCTGCCGGGAACTCGTCGCGAAGTCGCTGGGCAACGAGAAAAGTGTGAGAGCCTTATCCCAGGAGACAGTGATCGAATGTAGGGAACTGGACGAGATAACAAAAGAAGACGACGTGACGGGTGCACTGTTGTCCCAATGCGACCGGGAAGAAGCACCGCAATCCATACGGCTGAGGAAAGCGTACGGGGGTATTCTTCTTCTTTTCTGGCGTTACGTCCCCACTGGGACAGAGCCTGCTTCTCAGCTTAGTGTTCTTATGAGCACTTCCACAGTTATTAACTGAGAGCTTACTATGCCAATGACCATTTTTGCATGCGTATATCGTGTGGCAGGTACGAAGATACTCTATGCCAAAAAAATGTGAAAAGTCCACGTCGGCAGGGACTGTCTGAAGACACCTAGGTGCATGCTGGGTAAAGCGGAGGATGGTAACGCCATCGGGAGGCTTCAAATATCAGAAGGCGAAGGCAGGGCAGTCATGATGATGAAGATAACGCAAGTGAACCTCAATCATTGCGACGGCCGCACAACAACTGTTGTGGCTGTGGCAGTCGAAAATGGAGACATAGTGCGACATTACGATCATTGCAAAACTAGGGACGTTTCGAAATAGCGAAGTCTCGATATTTGATTCAATACAATTATCGAATCGAAGAATCGATACCACCGATATGTTGAAACGAAATATCGATATATCGCAATATCATTTGATATATTTGAAGGGCGCAAAATTCTTGTATTGCTTAGTTACCTGACGTTGAGTTTCCTACGATTCGCTCTTTTTTTTTGAATCCTCAATATTATCGTTATTTTGATAGATATGGACATTAATATTTTCTTTTATGATACATCATATAACAATTGGTATGTAACCGTTTTCAAATATTTAAAAAATCGATTGTTTTCCGAGAAAACTCTACAATTGTTATCCAAATATTGGTTAGCGATATATCGGAAGGAAATATCGATACCACCGATATATTGAATAGGAAATATCGATACCAAAATATCGAATATCGAAAACAAAATATCGATATTCCGATAATCGGAAGTATCGGAACGTCTCTATGCAAAACCATATCGGGTTCCTCTCAATAACGGCAATTGGGTAAGCAGACAGAGCAGAGACGACGGACAATCCAAGTAAGAAGTAGTCGAACGCTCATACGAGGGTTTCGTGATCGTCAAAATTAACTGAATCAACTAACTCAGGCAGGCTGACGATCTGCACGGAAGGCGACAACGGATTATCGAAAAGGCAGATTGGATCCCGTAAAAATATTTCGACGGTGGATGCTATTCGGGCAGTCATCGCGTGCGCAGAAAAAGCGTCCAGGCAGAAGAGGAGAGGCAAACGATACTGCGCCAGTGATAACAATAGACGTTCAAAACGCGTTCGACAGTGCCAATTGGGAGGCTATCGCCGTAGGTCTACACAGAATGCGGGTTCTCGGATATCTGTGTAAAGTTCTGCAAAGCTACTTTCAAAACCGGGTATTGGTTTACAACACAAACCAGGAACGGATGTCAACGAAAACAACGGCGAGAGATCCACAGGGTTCCATACTTGGTGGAACATGATGTACAATGAAGTACTAACCTTGTCACTGCCGAATGAAGTCGAGATCATCGGGTTCGCAGATGACGTCGTTCTTGCGATAATTGTCGAGACTGTGGAGAAGGTAGAGATGCTGACGGTGGAATCGATAGACATCATTGAATCATGGATGACTGGAGTCAGGCAACTTACTCGAAACTAGGCTAGATCAATTAGAGCGGGCGTAGCGTAGTATCGGTAATAAGTCGTCGGGGTGCTGTAAACTAGAAGTCATCTTCCAACCGGAATTGCAGAACCAACCCTGGCACCTGGCCGTCCAACGTTGAGTCGAAATGGTGGACTCATCACCACCGGGGTCTAGCTGAGTAATTCGCGAAACAGCCCAGGCAAATGGTCGTCGGGGCGCCTGTGAACTGAAAGTTTCGCAGGACCGACCTTGGCATTTGCCGGGATAGCATACATTCAGGATATCTTCCGCCACCGGGGAAATCTTCGGAGTAGGATGACTACTCTGAGTATTACGTAACGTACCACCGGCTTGTGTCGTCGGAGCGCCAGTGAACCGGACAACCAAAATGTACGTATAACGAAATCACCTGGAGGCTTTGTATGTGCAACATTTCACTTATAAGATGTCGCGAAAAGGCCTTCTACGTACAAAAGTGGAGGCGATATGCGTGCATATATTATGTGATGAATAATAACATACAATGCGGGTGTATAAATATTCAACCGAACTAGCCTATGATCTTATGCGACTTAACTTATGATAACAAATGTCGATTTGACAGTTGCTACGGATTGATTCGACTTACTTTGTACGAGTGTACGGGACGAAACAAAATGTACAAATGAACTCAGAAAAGAAGTGTTTTATGCGAGGAAGCTCATCAATCTGACGAGTTTATCAACGGTGTTTTGTGAGTTTGATGTAATTAGTATGAATAAACGAGTTGTAACATGAACTTGCGATGGAAAAATTTTTTTCCATAAAATATGCCCAATTTGCAATGTATGGACGACTTTTAGTAAATTTAATTACGAAACTTTTTGCTTAAGGATGATTAAAATCTGAAATGGCCGTTTTTTTAAATCGACTTAAAAGTTTTGAATTTTTTTTCAGTGTAGAAAATGTGTTTTTATTTTTTCAATATTTTTTTCTAAAATGTCAAGAAATTTCACGACAGTCCCCCATACAACACTTTTTTGTAGGTCTTACCGTTTTTGAGTTGTACGGGTTTATAAAAAAAGTAAAAAAAAACTGTGACCCTTTCCAAATGTTAGTCTGGATCGATTTTGAAAAAACAAAGTATGTAAAGTATCTTAGTTTCACATAGTCTTCACACCCAGAATGTTTCATTGAATTCTGAAGGGGTGCTGCCAATCCCTTTGTCGAGTTGGCATGAATTCCGTCGTATGTAAAGTCATTTAAAATTGAATATATATGTAATGAAATAAGATCGATCACAATAAGCGAAATCTAAGGAGTTAGGGAAATTTAGTTGCTGAAGCAGTTTTAACAGTGATCCATGGAACATTAATCCATAAACGAAGTCTTGTTATTTCACGCGACATATTGTTGTCCAGCTAATCTATGCCGTGGTTGGTTATAAATTGCTAATTGTCCCGTTTATTATATTACCATCCGTAAACGATAACAAAACGTATACTTTGAAGAATTCCTTCAAATTACCAAAACCTTACTTCCCGTGATATCCTTCCATAGAAATATAGAAGTATCTGCAATTATTCTATCTGGGCATCCAACTTATCCCATTCAATTCAATCAAATCCAACAAATCTGCCACAACGAATAAGTCAGGGCAGAATTCGCCTGTTGAAGAATGCATGAATCTTAAACAAGAGCCAGATATAAATCCCAAATATCTGTCTAAGGTAACGAACCAGAAGGTGGGCCTTGATCACTTGAAAACTGCTTCAGCAAATAATTTTCCTTTTTTCAACTCCTTAGATTCCGCTTACTATGATCGATTAAATCAATTTTAAATGACTTTACATACAGTTATTTCGATTGTTCCAGCAAATATATATTTTTCGCTTTCTTTACCATATAAAATTCGGTTTATGGTGAATATATCTTAAAGTGTTGATTTTTTATGAATGCTTTGTATGAAGCACTTTCAGAACTTTCAATTTTGCACATTTTTGCTGAAGGCACCGAAGAGGTATCTCGAATATTTTTCAAGTTATGGACAATTTTCGGTTAAGAAACATATTATTTTCAAAATTTTGTGAATCTTTTAAAACAAGAAACGTCCTCACAGTTTTTTCACCATAAACAGAGAAAAAGATAATCTTTTAATGCCGACAAAAGATTGAAAATCCGTTTGCGCCTTTTGGAGATATCGGCATTTGAAAACAACCATTTTTCCGAAGAAAATTTCTTATAACTCTGTAACCATAAGAGATGGAACAGTAGTTTCTTCGTCAAAAAGTTGCGCAATCAAATGTTCTAAAAGTGCTCGGAACAAAGTTTTTGCGATAAATTATCGTATGAAAAGTTATCAAGAAAAAACTGATTTTTCAGTACCACCCTAACTTTTTTGTTACAAAAAATAATAACTCGCGAACCATAAGAGATAGAAATTTGGGTTCTTCGGCAAAGTTGCTCCAAATCGGTTGTTCTAAAACATTGTAGAACATTGTGTAGTCCTAAATGCGTCAGCAAAAAAGTTTATGTGCTGATCTCGTAAACCATGTGGGCCACCCTAATTTCACATCTCTGAAAAAAATGTCTGAATAATATGGAGAAACTTTGCCGAAGACACCATATATCTAAAATTGACGTTAAGGCGCAATTGTTTTTGTCTTCCTAGATATGGCTTTGGGACCAATGTGCAATGTATTAAACTGTCATTTTGGCCAGTAGTCGTTGAAAATAATATTGGTGAATCTATATCTCTTATACCACGGAACAAAGGCTAAAAACATTTCATGATGTATCAACTAACTTTATGCTATACTCAAAGTATGAAAGCATTTACTGTCCTTTGCAGTACAACAGTTTTTATGCGATATTTGAGTTTTATGTCCGATTTTGATAGCTAAAACCTTGAATAAAGTAATTAATTCAATAACATCTATACTCATTATTGTTTTATACTTTTTCGGGGGTTCGAAAGATGTAGTATAAGAAAAATCAAGAAAACACAGCTGTGCACTCACATAAGTCATTTGAACCCAACGGAAAACTCTTAAGAAATACTTTTAATGATTGTGTTTAGATTATTTTGTACAACAAGGCTGATTTGACAAATTTCATTCATATCACAGCACAACTGAAACGGTTTTACCAAAAAAATCACCAATTCACTTCAAAACGTCTCCCACAGTTATTGAATAGCTGATGCTGTTTTGATGAAAAACTTCAGACGAGTAAGAGTAAAATATTGCTGCGTTAAGTAAACGCCAAGTGATCACTTAATTTTGTAGAGTTTGTATCCTTTGACAGATACGCGTATTTCGACCTCAACTATAAGGCCGTCTTCAGTGTCGTGTACTAGACTCGACTTCGAATTTTGACACTTTGCGTGATTACAAGCCAGTAGGCACTTTATTTTGCCGGTGACTGTAGGAATTCATGGAGTAATTTCTGGAAGAATACTAACGAACATTCCCAAAAAATATTGCTGAAATGGTACTCCCAGCAATGATTTTTGAAATAATCGGGGTAGTGGCATTCGGGGTAGTGGCGTTCGGGGTAGTGTCATAGAGTCCGTTTTAAATGTGAGATCATCTTTCCCATATTTTGTTGTTCGGATAATTTACGAATCATATTCTTGTCAGTTTTAAACCAGATTTCTGGCAGAATTCACAGCGAACTATTAGAAAAAATCATCGGAGAGATATTTTTCAACAGTTTGATTATTTGGAGGACTCTTCCAAAAAAATCTAATGACACAATTATGTTAATGCTGGAGACAATCTTTGCAAAATTCTAACACCAGTTGATTTTTCGTAAAGTTTTTTTTTTTTTCATATACCAGGGGCCCCTTCTGACTACGTCATGTCAGTTGCAATAATGAAAAGCCTCAAACTCCCCTCGGGGGGAATTTGCCAGCAATCGACAAATGTCCAAAACTATGCCACTGCCTGTAACAATCGAGATCTAACAACGAGCGTTTGCGTTGACTGCTGGCCGACGCAAAAATGTGCCATTGAATATTCATACACTGGATGAAATGAATAAATGAATTTAATGTCGAGCCGTTATGACTTATTTATACTAACTGCTGTCTTTATTTTGCTTCTCTTTTCTCGTTGTTTCCAGAGTAAGATCAACGCAATCTTCTTGCTGGACTTGGCCGGCCGGGTCAGATGTCGTTTCGGCCGTTGATAGATGTGACAGTTGAGACGCCGCACTTCGCGAGACTTCGTTGCCCGTTATATTGAGCTGCTAACAAAGGTAGTTATAATGAGTTAATGGCCATTTTACCTGTGGCAATAAGCGTCGAGCTTCCAAAAACAATTAATCGCGCACTGCCCAGCTGGACACTTCGTGGCGCTTGGAGCCATTCTCACGATTTCTAGGAAATGCTTTGATGTTTTAATCTCCGCTGAACATTTTTCGTTCTTGCCTTGTTTTGAAACAAATTCCAGGTCAATGTTGTAGGGAAAAGTGGTTCAAACAGCACTCATGGGATACAATGTCCCGGTGTACATTTATTTATAGTATATCGTCAAAGTCATTCAATACAGCTATAATCTCTTTACTTTAATAAAATTATTTCTTGACTATTAGATTAAGTTCCTTTGGCTTTCCGGTGAGATTGAATGGAAGCTGGATTATTATATTACTTCTAACGTTCCGGCTCGTGGTGGTTTTCCAAGATGTGTTTCTATTCATTTTGTTAGACAAGAAAAATTATAAAGAGACTTTGATTCGATTTCTATTCCGAATGAATGAGTGATACCGATATATAAAAATATGATTCTTCCTTTCTTGTGAATCTTAATGTGTGGCCTTGCCTTCATATTGATTGTACTTCAATACACCACTTGAACTATAAATTAAGTTTCAAGAGCGTTAAAAAAATTAATGGGAACTGCAGTTTCAATCAAAAACGCATAAAACAGACACGCTTGCCTTCTTCCCCCGTTTCCAAAAACTATGAAAAGTGAAGCTATTGATTGAAAATAAAACTAATTCTCAGTCATGAAAAGCATTCTAGAATAAACGCTACTGAGCGACTGAGAAGGGGAAGTCGCAACAGAATGCATGGAATTTCAAACGAACCGACCAATAAAACCGGTATAGTGTTACTCACTGCAACTACTTAAATCGCGCCCAGTTGCAGCAAGAAAGGGAGCGGCCTGGTGCCACAACCAAAAATATCTCTAACATTAGGTACCTTACGCCTGGGCGTGTCGATAAATCTTACACAAAGTGCAAAGGGGAAAAAGTAGTATAAGCCAAGAATCCAATTTCCTCGTCCCGGGCCAAATCACCACGAAACAATAGACTCTGATGAATTTCCGATGAAATGTAGGCCACTGGCGAGTTTTTCTCCGCTGCCCTCCGTCCGTCTGTTGTCGGTATCCCACAGAGTTTGGGCCAATTCTACGAGTAATAATTTCATTAGGCACCATGTGTTTCCAAACACTAGCTTACGTTTCACGGCTAAGCGTTTCGTCTAAAACACTAGTTGGGAGGTTGGAAGTAACGAGAACGAGAATTTAGAACACAGATTTAGAAAAAGTATTGGAAATTTACATGATAGGTGCTGTACATTAATTACTTTAGACAATTTTAGCGATTTTTGGAACCCCTCCCCCAGATAAGACATTATGTATGAAAATTTAAAATAATTTGCCTGGTACGTAAGAAATCTTCAGTTGGCTACAAAGTTTCTATGAGAGGAAAAACAAGTAGGGCTATCAGGGTATTGCATAGAGAAATATCCTGAGGAGCACTCATCAAATAAAATTCTGCCTTTGGAATTACTTTGCGAATTGTTCCATGACCGATGTTTGGCATTAAAGTCACCAATGACAATTTTTTTTGACTTATTGCGAGTTAATTTGCGCAAGTCATTTTGAAGCAAATTAACTTCCTGTCCAGTGTATTGAAAAGGCAAATAGGCAGCTATGAAAGTATATTTACCAAGCTGTGTTCAGCAGAAACACCTAAAGTTTCAAAAACTTTAGTTTTGAATAACGTTATTTTATACACCTATGAATGATGATTTCAACTCCCCCACATGCTCCATCCAGTCGATCATTACGATGAACAAAAAAGTTTGGACCTTTTTTGAGTTTGGATTCAGGTTTCAAATAACTTTCAGTAATAACTGCTATATTATGTTATTAGCTGTTAGAAAGTTAAACAACTTGTCCTCTTTACCATTTAAAGAATGGGCATTCTAACCTAAAATATCACAAAATTATTTGGACGCATTAGAGAAACGTAAACCAATAACAATTATATAAGTAAATTTTACACAAATTTGGACTGCTTCAGTCATAGTGGTACAACCCCTGTTAATTTTACCACTACTAGGCCTATTTTTTCTCTATTTATTGCACCACTTTTAATATACGAAGTTTTTTCAAATATTGATTGATTGCATCCGAAATTGCGATATCTGCCTTGGAACGGAAGAAGTTGTTCGAATTCATCGCACATTTTGGAAAGCCGATGATTGATTTGCTTAAACAATTCACGCCAACTGATCAAAAACAATAGGCCTAGAATTTGCGGAAAATCAACCTTGCTTATTATCCGAACGGTCGTCCATAGCAAGTTGCTCGGGACGACCGCAGTCCCAGGTTCCACTTGAGACAAAGTTCTGCACAATACCACCCCACGAATGAATGCAATATTTGAGTTATTAAATGAAGGCCCCGAGGCAATAGCTCTGTTTCTGCTCTCGAAGGCTCGAAGCCCAAAACCAACCCAAACAGTAGAAGTTGTCCCTGGAGAAAGTTGGAACAGAAGTTGTTTCTCCTTCGCCTGACCACCCGCCCTCCACTTCCGGATGTCGTTCCTGTTTGGCTTTGTAACCTTCCTTCGTGACATTTAACCATAAAAAAAGTTTGCCTAATTCATATTATTTCGCTACTTGCTGCCGAACGAGGAACGAAGTAGCCATTACTGTTGTTTCGAAAAATACTTCTCAGAGTTTATGGTGGCTAAACATGTACCACACATAAGTAGTAATTTACTAACTTCAAATAATTGTGGCATATATTTTGTAGAGCCACAAAATATAGCAGCGCTAACCTGTATTACAAGAGCCAGACGTATCTAGCTCTACTCAATATTCGTCAATTTGATACTTCTTCAGTTGCCTTGATCCAGACTCACAGCACTGTTCTATTGCAATCTT
>NW_018736201.1:0-27348 GCF_002204515.2 Aedes aegypti | reverse complement strand
AGCGTCATTTTATTTTCAAATTAAACGATATATTTGGATGAAGTTCGAACTTCTTATTTATTCCAAAAATAAGGTTCAAATTTCCTAGATGCCCTGCTTTAATAAATCTTGAGCATTTGTTCGTGAACTACATATTCCGATTCAATATTTTTATAAAATGATTAAAGGAATTTACGTTTTTCCAGCAGTCTAAGCCGATGCCTCATTTGTAATTTTCTCGGACATACACAGACAAACTAAATGTTTGTTACATTTATGCGCTGCAATCCATTCTTGATTCACATCGACAAACTTGTTAAACACTTTTTGGAAACGTTTTTACAACACTTCAAATAACTATTGTGGCTATTATGACTATTGCAACCATACTTGTTTTTTCGGCTTCCCATAAAAACTGCGGGCAAATCTGTTCGACAGTTCCACATAAACCGCATTTTGAGGCGTATTCATTTCAATGAATGACATCTCTGGCGAAATTGTTTGATCGGACTCCGAAACCATCTCAGGGGGAAACTGGCAGAACAAAGAATCATCTAAATGTTTTCATTGGTACTGTGAATTTAGCGTTTTAATTTTGATTGCCGATAATAGTCGAAAGATGCCGAAGTCGTAATTTACCGTTTTTCTCCAATTCATATATTACTTCATGAATGATCCTATACATCGTATGATGTCATTTTATAATGCAAACCGTGATTGTCTAAATGTCGAAATGTCCAAAGAACAAATTAAGTATGTAATAAGATTAAATTTTGAGTTGTATTGACGGAAGAACATTGTAATTAGTTTAAAATAATGGGCAAATGCCTACAGTCACAATAAATCAAATCAAAACATCAAATCCCAAAAAAAACTTCAGACTTATTTTTTATGTTTTACTTTATAACTCGTATTTGCATTTTTGCGTTCACACTTATAGACCCGCCTATCTCCGCCAGCAAAAGATGCTCCGACAGCGATGTCAGCAACATTCTTTCTCTATAGTTTATTGTTTGGTTAAATCATATTAATAGATGCTTCTTACGCTAGCCAGCTAAACGGTTTGAAGAGAAACTATTTTCATAATACATTTTAGGTATTTCTTCACGTATCTTCCTTTTTATATGTCTCCTGAAACACATATTGAGAAAGGATGAGGATAAGCTTTCACGTGAAATAATTTTAGTGGTCTTTTTAAATTAGGTCATCTTGAATTTTATCAAGAAAAAAAAATTTCACCATTAACGCATCATTCGTTTTGAATGTTGTGGTCACCATTAACAAGCTAGCTTAGAAAAAACTGAGTTAGAGCAAAAACCAGGTGAGCAATGGTATAAGCCCTTTGAAATTAAATGTTTTCTGAATTTATGCAAACAACATATTTCGTACAACAAAGTGTTACCAACTTAGTGGAAACAATAGTAGTAACCATCCCTGGGGAGTAGAATAATCTGCCAGGGATATGAGTTGTTTTTTTATTGATAGGAGTTTGAGTTGTCTAATTAACTGGATGGAAAATAACTTTAAATTAGAAATTTGTTCTAAAAACTATACCCTTAGTCTTAATACCCCTCGTCTTGAGGATTGTCGGAGTAGCGCATCTGCTATTCTAAGCAGGTGGTATGACTGATTCCGGATGAGGTTGAGAAGAGAAAAGAGAGAGAGAGAGGAAAACTGTAGCGAAGAGAGTAGAGAAGAGAGTGGAGGAAAGGCGATACCCGGTGAAGGATTAATTTTGGCTAGGGAGCAGAAAGTACCGAACTACCACGAAGGTCGGATGGGAAAAGTTAATTGGTGCGTGTCGAAGTGAGTCCTATATAAGAAGTGACCGACTGGTGAAGAAATAGACCATCCGAGTGTGGCGAGCTGGTCCTCCGAAAGCGTTGACGGGAAGACATTCCGTGAGGCCGGCGACGTGGTCTAGTACGCTGAGGCGATCTAGGGTGATATCCCATCCCAGGAGGCTGTTGGAGCCAACCCTATCCAATCCCCGAAGGAAGATAACCCCAATAGGCAGCGCAACCCGCGCTTCGGTGTAGGAACCACCAGATTCGACCCGTGGAATTCGTCCAGTGGAGCTACTAACTTCGGAGAGGCTGGCGAGCCCCGTGCTGGTGTCCGACGAGTCCCATCAGCTATCGTCGAGGCACACGCCACGTGCGAGTAGTACCGACCGCTATGGAGGTGAAGGCCTAGGGAGGACTGATGGGTTAGTCCCCGCTCTCTTGTGCCCAACATCCGATGTGGTACTACCCCGTCCGCGAGCACGAGGAACGTCATCCCACTACCACGTGGTCTACCTTACCCCCACAAGGATCCACAGAAGCTAGATCAGAACCCGAAGACCCAGAGGAGCAGCGTGGTAACAAGTTACAGATCCTGCATTCGACGAGGCCGCATATCTGCCAGCCGGTGTGTAGCAGTCGGCAAGTAACAACCATAAATGTTCCCTCACCTCTCGCTCTCTCTCGCTAAGCATGCACATCTATGGGCCCCAACGAACCCCCCCAAACAATGTAATTTCTTCTTAATAAATAATGTTTAAGCTTACTTCTTGTGTTTGTTGCCACTTTACGAAAGATTGCCTACTTTCCCTAGTGCTGGGCTACTCTTGGTTCACGGGTGTGGTTGTGTGAGTTCTCCCTGAGTAAGCTGACGCCGACCCTGAGAGGGTATAGCCGTGGGGCTAGCCGTAATTAACAAAAGTAATAAGTATTCAATCGCTGATTCTTTCCTCGAGTGAACTGTAAAATGGGATTGAACTTTGGGTTAAAAATCTGGTGGCCACATTGTATTTTAATGCCATCTTGACAAAAAAGACAAAAGTATTAGTTATTTAGTATGACGGTACTCATCATGTTGAAATGAAACAAGTACTATCTATTTTGAGATTCTGTGTGAATTTTGATTATTGGGCACCTGTTTTGAAGATATTCCGATGTTTCTAGGAGGATCGACACTATCCATGTATATATATTTTTTTTAAATTTATAAGTGTTTCTTCGTTTTACATTTCAATTGGAATGAGATTTGAACACAAACTAAACACGTGCAAATGCATATTAGTTCTCATGTGTTTGGAATATATATTAATTCGAAACCATTTTCTTATAAGACTCCCTATTTAACGCCTGGGAGTTCAACCGCCCTCTGGGCGGCAACTCCCAGGCGTTAAGCAACCCCCTTATCAAAAGTAAACGACTAAGAAGCTCAAATCTTACGACGACAGGGCTGTATTTATGACTTTTTTTTAAACATATTCTAGACAAGTTCCAAAAGAACTCCATTCCTGAGAGAGAGGAGACAGCTCACTGATAGTTGGCATGTTTTCTTGCCTTCTTTGACTTCTTCCTTCAATTCTTGGGTTGTGCACAACGGTCAGATGAAATTGTTTTTGTCAAGTTCATATTAAATTCTTGTTGTTTTCTATAAAAAAGGATATGAATATATAAAAAAAAATCTATAGCAACACACAACAATATTTAGGTACCGTAATCCGGGGTAACATTGATCATTTTTTTTTTAAGTTTCTTAAATATTTCGTTTGAAAATGCAAATGTTGCAAATTTTATATTTTTAAAACAAGTACTGCCACCCATCGCTCGTGACTATATACTGTATTTTGTTTCTTGAATGATTTAATGATGTTTTTAAAATTTTTTTAAGTGATTTTTTGATTTAGCTAATATGGGGGTAACATTGATCACCTATGTAAACCACATTCGGTAATATTTAAAATGTCGTTATTTACATAAATCGTGGCCTCTGAAGCCGAATTTAAAGACCCAAATGCTTACAAGTCGTTTATTTTTGAGTTTATTTAAGAATTAAAAAAACTCGAACCACAGAATACGGCCTAAAGGTAGGCAATTTCCTAAAGAAATTCAACATTCTTAACAGTAATTCGTTAATGTTGCCTAATTGAGCATACTTATGAAAGTTTTGACAACGGAATCGTTTTCAGCGATGCCATTTTTAGTAAGAACCGCATTTTCCTTGCTCATATCGTTTGCAGAATTTTTGTGAGACACGAATCTTCGGTAGTGTCATCCTTTACCATTGAGATCATTGTTTCGAAAAGTTGACAAATTTACGCATAAGGTAAACGCAATTTTGCAAAAATCATCACTTTTATTAGCTTATGAATATAAGAAAGAGAAGTGTAGAGTTTGATATTATAATCCATTTTCATAAGTTAGACTACATTTCAATGTAAGCTTCTAGGTTGGCAACGTTAGCGATGGTCGGGAGAGTTCCGTGGAGAGTTGACGTGAAAGCAAGTGAGTGAGACCGTGCGGAACGCGGGTTGTAAAACGATCGGACGAATAAATGTAATTTAAGTGCTTTTAACTACCTGTCTGAATTACTATTCCGAAACCAGACTTTACATCTGGCGACGAGGATTGAAATTCAAAAGGTTTCGCTGTTAAAATTTTTCAGAAAAAGTGAGGAAATACCAGTTGTGAGACTGGAGCAAAGGCTGAAGGCAGTGAGTGAAAGAAAAAGGAACAGCATCTGCCCTCGACTTCCAGCAGAAGGTAAGCGACGAGGTTATGTACAACATGATGGTAGTTGTTGAAGAGCTTCGAAAACAGTGTTAGAATCGTCAATATTGTTGTTTTTGTTTATTTTTTTTCCAATGGTGCTAACGGTGTTTTTATGAACGGTGGTATGACCGACGAAGAATGAGAATGAAAAAGCAAACAAAAAGAAATAGTGGTGAAATTTTGTTATGTTTGCGTTTTGTAGGGAACTTTGTTTTCAATTACGACGTCATGGGAGGGTTGTGTACCCAGATGGATATTCTACTGCTGCAAAATAAGACACGTGAAGGTTGAGAATGATAATTGTTTTTGGGTTGTTGATCTTGTGATGAGAGTGTACCTAAATTGAGCATTTGGACGCGTTTGTGAGACGGCAGTATTGAATAAATTGAGAAGACAACGGTTGGGTACCAAAATACAAGAGCTCTGGTTGTGTACCATACAGTGGAGTTAAAGGTTATGTACCTGTGTGCGGATCCTTTCCGAATGTAGTGAAGGTTGTGTACCAATGGAGGAAAACTTTTTTTTTTTGCTGTGTGCGTTGAATAAAATGAGAATGAAAATGGTTGAGTACCATAATACAAGAGTCCTGGTTGTGTACCATATAATGGAAAAGGCTGTATACCTGTGTGCGGATTATTTCTGAATGTAGCGAAGGTTGTGTACCACTGGGGGAAAGAGTTTTGGCTGTGTGCCATGTGAAACAGTTCTTGTTTTAGCTGTACAAGAAAAAAAATATGGCGAACAATACAAGAAATAATAGCGAATGAAGTGATTTACATATGAACATATTGCTAATTGAGGAAAAGCGACTATTAAAAGGAATAACGTAAGTGGTTGGATGCGAGGGTGACAGAATCATGCATTTTAGATTAACGTTTCGAGCTCCCAAGGTAAGTGGAAATTTGATTTTGTCGTATAACAGATATTATTACAGATTACAGATACTATGATTTTCACCGATATATGTAGCACCATTTGAAAAGAAAAAAAAACAGTTCAATGATTTTTTTTTTAATTTTAATGTAACTAATTCTACGCATGTTACATGCTCATGAATTTTATTGTTATTTTGTATATGAATTAAATTGTACGGAGTTCCGTAACGGATCATGATATGATTCTTTGGAAACAAATAACAACATTATTGACGGTTCAATGCAACAACTAAATACACTTGTAAGAAATGTAAGATTTTATGTTACATTTAAATGTTTTGAATACAGGATGAACATACCTAGCCGCATTAAGCCATTCGATGTGCATATCGAAACAAGCAGGTTACCATCGGAGTGGGAGGTATGGAAACTGGATCTTGAATCGTTTTTCATTGCACAACGTATTGAAACACAATCCGAAAGACGAGCACAACTGGCATACTTGGGTGGACCGGGACTTCAAGAATTACTGCGTCACCTTCCGGGAGTAAACCAGGTTCCACATGTGACATTAGACCCTCCTTTCTACGATGTTGCTATCAGATGTCTCGATGAATATTTTGAACCATTTCGTCGCAAGACATTTGAACGTCACGTATTCCATCAAATTAGACAAACTCCTGGTGAGCGGTTTGCGGACTTTGTTATGCGACTCCGTAAACAAATCTCAAGATGTGGTTATGACGCAAATGTAGTAGACGAACTCATTGCGGACAGAATTGCCCAAGGTTGTGCATCGGAAGATTTGCGTATCAAACTCCTCCAAAAAGATAGAAGCCTTGAAGAAATTGTTGCTTTGGGAACCAGCATGGTCGAATCGGCCGAGCACTCCAAGAAATTCTATCAATTGTCCACATTGAAACCAGAATCTCACGATATCAACAAAGTTTCGGAACGTCGCTGGAATTGGAAACCTCAGAATACCAAGCGGGAAGGCATGTTTCAACAACCTCGTTTTGAGAAACGAACAAGTGAACGTCAAACCGACCGTTTTATTTGCTACAGTTGCGGTCGAAGAGGTCACATGCAAGGCAGCGATGAATGCCCAGCAAAGCGCACAAAATGTGCAAATTGTGGTAGAATTGGGCATTGGGCCAAACGATGTTATTCTCGTGGGGATTCTCATAAGCGACGTCAACAATCCCCTGGCAGAGGACCACCTCAAAAACGAATTCGTGCGATCACTGAGGAAGTCGAAAAGCAGCAATCATCGGATTACATTTTTTTCGCTATGGGTCGAAACGTGTTCATGTTCAAAGTGGGAGGAGTTGACATCCCGATGACTATAGACTCAGGAGCGGATGCGAACGTGATAACAAGCGACATTTGGGAACAGATGAAAGAATCAGGAGTTAAGGTTTGCGAGATGACCAATGAAGTAGATCGAACTCTCATTGCGTACGCATCGAACGAACCAATGAAGATGAAAGGTATGTTCCACGCAGACATCGAAGCAGGAAATCGACGAACATTTTCACCATTCTACGTCGTGGAAAATGGGCAACAATGCTTGTTGGGTGATAAAACAGCCAAAGAACTACAAGTATTGAAAATCGGCTTAAATGTGAATTCGATAAATTCTGAACCAAAGAAACCTTTTCCAAAAATCCGAGGATTCACGGTTGAGATTCCAATCGATAAGGACGTCCAGCCAGTCCAACAGCCCTATAGGCGCCCTCCGATTGCTATGGAGGAAGAAATTGGGAAGAAGCTTCGTGCGCTTTTGGAGCGAGACATAATTGAACGCGTTGCGGAACCATCACCCTGGGTTTCGCCAATGGTACCGGTAGCGAAAGATTCGGGGGAAATACGCCTATGCATCGACATGCGTCAGGCGAATAAAGCAGTGCTGCGCGAAACTCATCCTTTGCCTATTGTTGAAGAACTACTGGGGTCAGTAAATGGTGCTGTGCGGTTTTCGAAGATAGACATAAAGGATGCCTATCATCAGGTGGAAATTTCTGAGAGGTCTCGGCCGATTACTACATTTATCACCAAATACGGGCTATTCAGGTAAAGCGAGAACGTTATATCCAAGTTTTTTCTTTTATTCAGATGAATTTGAAGTTGTTTTGTATAATGTTAAATAGATGAACTCCCATTGAAATTATTTGTTTTATTCTTCCAATTGTTTTTTTTGACCACCATTGCTTTCAACCAGATACAAGAGGCTAATGTTCGGTGTGAGCTGCGCACCAGAGCTATTCCAGAAAGTTATGGAATCAGTTCTTCCCAGACTTGAAGGAGTAGTTATATACCTCGACGATGTTATGGTGTATGGTACAAATCAAGATGAGCACGATAAAAGGTTGGCCGCTGCACTACAACGACTATCTGAATATGGTATTATGCTAAATGATCAAAAATGCGTCTATAACGCCGAATCACTAGAATTTCTTGGACATGAGCTCTCTGCTATTGGCATTCGTCCAAAGGAAAGCAGATTGAGTGCTATTCAACAATTTCGGGAGCCTCAAAACGTATCAGAACTACGAAGTTTTTTGGGTCTAGTTTGCTACGTGGGGAGATTTATACCACATCTAGCTGCAAAAACTGATTGTTTGAGACAGTTGCTTCGCGCAAAGGTACCATTTAAATGGACGGAAAAAGAGAAAATTGCGTTCAATTCGATAAAAACGGATATATGTAAAATTGAGCACTTGGGATTTTTCAATCCCAAGCACCGTACAAAGCTAATAACCGATGCAAGTCCAACGGGGTTAGGAGCTGTCCTTCTACAAGAAGATATGAATGGACAAACAAAAATAATCGCTTTTGCCAGTAAGGCTCTAACGGATCTAGAAAGAAAATACTTTCAAACCGAAAGACAAGCTCTATCCCTTGTGTGGGGAGTAGAAAAATTTAAGTTATACTTGCAAAGCAGAAAGTTTGTACTAATGACTGATTGTAAGGCTCTCAAATTCCTATTTAGCACCAGATCGAAACCCTGTGCCAGAATCGAACGATGGGTCCTTCGATTACAAGCCTATACGTACGACGTAGAACATATTCCGGGAAATGCAAATATAGCTGATGCCATTTCGAGACTATCGTTATCCTCACCTGAACATTTTGATGAACCTGTAGATGCGTTTATTCGTACAGTAGCTGAGCAATCAGCGGTAGCAGCAATAGAATTTGGTGACATTGTAAAAGCAACCCAGGAGGATGATGTAATTCAAAAAGTTATGATAGTATTACAAACAAAGTCGTTTGACGATGTTCCAAGAGAATTCAAACCGTTTACTAATGAGCTTTGTGGAATTGAAGGTGTTCTGCTCAGAGGGACTAGATTGGTAATTCCTCGATATCTTCAACATCGTGTTCTCGAAGCAGCACATGAAGCACATCCTGGAATTGCTGCTATGAAACGCAGATTGCGCCAAAAAGTGTGGTGGCCAGGTATCGACAAAAATGCAGAAGACTTCGTGAAGAACTGTAAACAGTGTATATTAGTTGGTTCCATTGGAGTGCCAGAGCCGATACGTCGCTCTAGAATGCCAGATAATCCATGGACTGACATTGCGGTAGACTTTATGGGGCCACTTCCTTCCGGTCATTCGATATTTGTTATGGTCGATTACTATAGCAGATTCACAGAGGCAGTAGTCATGAAACAAACAACTGCTAAGCGAACAGTTGATGCGTTACATGAAACATTTTGCAGGTTTGGAATGCCAGAGACTATCCGATCTGACAATGGTCCACAGTTCATAAGCGAAGAACTAAAATCATTTTGCGCCCAATACGGAATAAAACTATTGAAAACGACGCCATATTGGCCTCAGGCCAATGGCGAAGTAGAAAGGGCGAACCGAGCCATACTTAAACGTCTAAAAATCAGTCAACTTTCGGAAAACACAGATTGGATATGGGACTTGCGGTCATTCCTTCTCATGTACAATTCTACTCCACATGCGACTACAGGAGTTTCACCATCTAAACTGATGTTCGGTCGTATTTTGCGGGACAAAATTCCAGTTTTCGGGGAAATGGGTAGACGTGCCGATGACGAAGAAATACGAGATCGAGATTGGACAAATAAAATCAAAGGAGCAGAGTATGCGGATGCACGACGTGGAGCAAAGCAATCTGTTTTCAAAGAAGGCGAGACAGTGGTCACAAAGCGCATGACGAAGGACAATAAGCTTTCTAGCAGTTTCGAACCAGAAGAATGTATAATAGTAAGTTTGGACGGCCCAGAAGCTACTTTGCGTTCAACGAAAACTGATCGACTTTTTAAGCGGAACGTCGCTCACTTGAAACTATTTCCTCGAGATGCACATGCAGAAACAATGATGACAAGCGAAGAAGACATAACGGTAAGAGCAGGAACTGGCGAAGATCACTGTACCGTTGGGGAAGAAAAATCTGAACGAGCGAATCAAACCAACCCTAGCACAAAGCTGGAGCGTCCTACGCGCACACATCGAAAGCCGACTTATCTTGATGAATATCGAACATAATTGATTGTAGGTCAGTAAAGTTAAGGGGGATGTAGAGTTTGATATTATAATCCATTTTCATAAGTTAGACTACATTTCAATGTAAGCTTCTAGGTTGGCAACGTTAGCGATGGTCGGGAGAGTTCCGTGGAGAGTTGACGTGAAAGCAAGTGAGTGAGACCGTGCGGAACGCGGGTTGTAAAACGATCGGACGAATAAATGTAATTTAAGTGCTTTTAACTACCTGTCTGAATTACTATTCCGAAACCAGACTTTACAAGAAGCACCATTCGTGATTTGGAAATGTTCCATCAACAAATGATGATACGATTTTTTTACGAGAGGAGTCATTCCGATCAATGTTACCCCGCTGATCAATGATACCCCGGATTACGGTACTCAACTTTTTAAAATGTGAAATCATCGGAAAACACCTAGAAAGTGTAATTACATCTACTTGAATTTTGATGGTTTTTCACGTTCTGCCCTTCGAATGTGCGGTTTTCCAGTGACAGTTGGTGACAGGTTCTCATGACCTTTTGGGAGCTCGCAATCAAAGCCAGCTGTCTCCTCTCCCTCAGCTCCATTCCATTACTCCAGGGTTTTCTCTAGAGATGTCGTTCAGAGAATCCTCCTGTCATTCCCTAAATAAATTTTCTACAGGGCTTTTTCCAAAGATTCTTCCAGGTATTTATCCATCACTTTGTCAATTCGTCTAAGGATTATTCCACGGATTTTTCAGCAAAATCCAAGGATTACTCCAGGAATTTTCTCCAAAGATGCCTCTACAGATTTCTCCAAGGATTCCTTCAGCAATTTGCTCAGGTTTCTCCAGCAACTTATTAAGGAATTTCTCCAGAAAGCTGTTTTAATGGCTCCTCCAAAAGCTGTTCTAGAGACTTTTTCAGGGATTTCGCCAGAAACTCCGGCAAGAATTTGTCCAGCGATATTTTCAGAGATTTAACCAGCGATACCTTCAGAAAAGATCCTCTAGAAATTCGCCTTTAAAATCCTTCTGAAATTTCTTAATATTTTTTTCAGAGGTTCATCGAAAGAATGCTCCTGGAATCCCTCCGAGTATATCTCCAGAAATTTTTCTAGGTGTTCTTCCAAAAATTTCTTAAGGGAAGGAATTTCTGGAAAAATTCTTGAAGGAATCTCTGGAATTATTTCTGATGGAATTCCTGGAACCTGGTGGAATCTCTGTAGGAATTCCTGGAAAGATCACAGGAAATACTTTTTTAGACCCAGAACAATTCTCTCAATTTACTTCAAGGAAAATCCCTGAAGGACTACCTGAAATATCAATGGTGTGATTCCTGTAGCTATTTTGCCAAAGCTATCTCTAGAAGAATTGCTGGAGAAAACTCTTGAAAAATCAAAAGTACTTTTAAGGACTGATGATATCTATGGAGAAATTACTATAACAATTTCCTTGAGAAATAAAAACAGACTTGCTATTAGTCCTGTAAATATTATTATTCCGACGAATATTCAGTAAAAACCTAAAGCATCGCAACGAATTGCCCTCATTTCCAATTTATGTACGAACCCAGGCAGCAAACGCTGCCACCGGGAAAAAAGTTTCCTCGCAGTGTAAGATGAAAAGCTTTCATTTTCCTGCACCGGGAATAATTATCGTTGTGCGTTAATAAATGAAGTTGTACAGACGGGCAAAAGAAACAGAGAACGTATTTTACAAACAGCAGGAAGCACCGAACGGAAGAATGACTGCCGCAGATGAGCACAAAGATACGATATCAAACAGTTCTGGTGCTGAATTGGTGCGGGTGGTGGTGGCAAAGGTCGGCCATTTCTGCCGGGCGAAGAAATATCACCAGGGCTGCCTGCGGGCAACAGGCCGCACAGAGGGTAAAAAACCGATCAAAAGTGGCAAAAGTTCTATATTTCGTGTCGACATTGTCACTCCACGCAACTGCAAATTGGCCTACGGAAGTCATTCAGTATTTCTTAAAAATAATTTTTAGTAAGGGGGAATCTTAGAAAAATATATTTAAGATTGGCTTCGAAAATTCATCCAAATAGTACCAAATACATTTTAGAAGATTTTCAGAGTTTTTTTTTCAGAATTCATTCAAGATATAATCCAGTGATTACTCCAGAAATGCTTCAAGAAATTTCACAAATAAATGTATTGTTAGTTGAGATGTTAAAAATCCTTCAAAAAATCATTCTATAATTTGATTTTTTTTTCTTAACTTGTTTTTAGATATTTTTCAATAAATTATGTAAAAAAGTGTGAGGAATCATTGGGAAATTTTTGAAGTAATTACTTTAAACAATCTGGTTTAAGTGGAAATTGGGAAGCATCTGTTAAAAAACCAGGTTGTAGCTTTTCTTGATATGTAAAATTCTTATATTAGAAGAATCTTGTAGTATGCATGGAGCTGTCTTTGGATTATTTCTAGTTATTTTTCCATATGACTTACTGAAGGAAATTTTGAACCATTTTTGTAAAATTGCAGTGGAAAATATCTGGATGAATTTTCCTCATCGTATGTATGGAACAGCTTATTGCAACGCTCATACTATAATTATCATCATTATATATTTCAATACCTTGAAAGGTTGCGGGGTTTTAAAGTGCCATAACAATACGATTTTCAAGATAATTTTTGAAAATTGCCTTGAGCTACTATTTGAGTTCAAAATTATTTTTCATTATGGCTTACGCGATTCTCAACTTCCTTCCTGGCAGAAAAATATTCGAAGTTATCCATGATGAAGTTTTATGAAGTATTTTTGAAGATACCGTATGCATAATGGATGCCTAAGTTTTGCAAGGAAATAAAATAAAGATTATAATAATTTTACTTTTAGGGGAAAGGTATTCAATATCGGCAGATAGAGATATGTTTGCCAAATTAAGTGTAATTGTGGTAACATTGTGCTAAAAGATTATGTAGCCGGCGGGACTTGAACCTGACTGCAAAAGTCGAAAATAAAAAAGAGAAGAGTAAACCCCTTTGATACGGATGTATCATAGCCGTCGTTGGTCAGTGTGTACGGCAGCAGCCACGCACCTATTCCTCAGCCGAATCGACAACCCGTGCGATCATATGGGGATGTAGGTACAATAGTGTTGCGTTTTCTCACACCGACTGTATTCAATGCCGGCAGATAGAGATATGGTGAGGGATAAGTGTGGTATATTGGACTAGTAAGATTGTGGGGCTTGGGGATGCTACAAAGGTCATTAGCCAAATACTTCAGTTTACCGTAGCGTAGCTGTAGTATAATTGGTAATGCGTCCGTGTACAGAATGGAAATTGTGGGTTCAAGTCCCGCCGGCTACATAATCTTTTAGCACAATGTTACCACAATTACACTTAATTTGGCAAACATATCTCTATCTGCCGATATTGAATACCTTTCCCCTAAAAGTAAAAATAGCTGACTGCAAAAGTCGAAAATAAAAAAGAGATTATAATAATGTTTTTGAAATGATTCTTTGCAGTCATTTTAAATAGAAGCCAAAGGATTATGAGTATTTGTAAGTCATTTTTTGTTTAGAGCCTGTAGTGGATGAAATTGTGGAGAGTGCTTTGCGAAGGCCCAAGCTGTCCGATTAGTTTTTTGCGCACTCAGAGTGTTTTTCCGGTGGCTTCGTTCGCTTGGGTAGTGCTTAGCGAAGGCCCAAGCCGATTCATTTTTCGCGCGCTCGGAGTTTTTTTTTCAGTTAGCACTTCATCTGCGCACCATCATCACTTACCAAGGTGAATCCTGATCATGTAGCTTTGAAGCCCTCCCACTAACAAAACTCCTTCTCGTTACAACCATCAAGATGCAGAGGTATACTCGGTCTTTAGTAAGAATGGATGTCACACTAACATTCCTTCCTTTTCCCGATGACCGTTAGGACGTTGCCGGCGCCGTTATTGACATTACTAATTTCAGAGTCCTCAAAAATGTACATTGAAGATGGTATGCTACTCCCATGGTACTTCTATTGGTTTCCTGTACAATTTCGATGATTCTTGTCAATCATGAAGTAGCAACTACGAATTGTAGGTCATCAATGCTCATGGTCTCATGCTCATGCTCATGTAGTGGATGAAATTGTGGAGGGATATATGGACAAATTTTTAAATGTTCAAAGGTGTAATTTTTAGTAGGACGAGTCCTGAAAAAATGAAGGCATTTTAAGAAGAATCTTTGTAAGAATTTGAGATACATGCCTTGAAAAATATCATATTAAAATGATCGACAAACTCTTCAAATAATTCGCGAAGTAATTTCTTATTGTAAATCGGGAAATCTGGGACGTAATTTAAATATAATAATTGTTCAACATCATGTAGAATCCCCATAATAATTGTAGAAGTGTACTAAGAATTTATGTTTAAAACCTCTGATTGTTTTAGGAGAAATATTTAAAACAATCCAAAAATAAGAAAATTCTAAAAATTTCAATAATTTTCCATGAATTATTTCAAAACTCCTTGAAAAAAATTTGAGATTTTTATATGGGACCCAATTCAGAGATTCTCAAACTGATTTCTACTGGGAAATTCTCTGAGTATCCCTCAAAGACGCCATCGGGGAATTTCTACAGGGATCTGTTTTGAAAACTTTTGATGCATTCCTCCGGTAATTTCTCCAGGAATTACAACGAGGATTATTTCCATGTTTACTGCGAGATTTTTTTTTCAATGAGAATTGGTTTAAGGAGATTCCTTCGGGAGTTCATCAAGCAATTCTTGCAGGGATCCATCTGGAAATTCCTCTGGGGCTTCCTTCAGAGAATTCCACTTAGGATTCTTCTGAGAATCGCTCCTGAGGTTTCTTGGGGTATTCCTCCAGGGATTCCTAGAATACCTCCAAAGAATCCCTTTACGGATTCTTCTAGGAGTTTTTTCAGGGATTCTTCAAATGAAGCCCTTTAGGGATTCTTCCTGGAGTTCATTCAAGGCTTTTTCCAGAAGTCTCTTCAGGGATTTCCCCAGGAGTAAGTCCCTTAGGGGATTCCTTCATGAGTTCCTCCAGGGGTTCCTTCTGAACTTCCTCCAAGAATTTCTTAGGGATATCTTCTGGAAAATACTCCAGAATTTTCTCCATGAAATCCTTCAGAGGTTCCTATCAGAACCGCCAGGAATATCTCCAATGATTCCTTCAAGGATTCGCCTATTTATTCCTTCAAAGGTTCCTTCCTGAATTCCTCCTTAAATTTCAGGATTTCCTGAAGGTATTCCTCTCGGAATAAATCCAAGAATTCATTCAGGATAGTCTCCAAAAATTTCCTCCTCTATGATGCTTCTATGCATTTCCTCGAAGGATTTTTCAAGTGATTCCAACAGAAACACATAAAGTGACTTTTTTGGTGTGTTCCTCAGGAATAAATCCAGCGATCTTTGAAAAAAATATCAGTGTTTCCTCCAGATAATCTTAACGGGATTTCTCCAAAGATACCTCCACGATATTCTTCAGAAATTTTCTCCTCCAAAACTTTCTCCAGAAACTCTTGCAGCATGTTCTTTAGGGATTTCCTTCTCCTGGAATATTCCAGGATTAAGGAATTCGTCCAAGCATTTATCCACGGATTCATACAGATATTCTATCAGTGATTACTCCTGAATTCCTGGAGGAATCCCTGGAGAAACTCCTGAAGCAGTTCCTCAAGGAACTCTTGGAGAAATATTTGGAGGAATATTTGAAGGAATAGCTGGAGTAATCCCTGGAGAAAATCCTGGAAGAACCCCTGGAAAACTCCTAGAGGAATACTTTAGAGAGCTTTTGAGGAACTCCTGGAGGAATATTCGGAAGAATATCTGGAGAAACTCTTGGAGTAATCCCCGGAGTAACTTCTGGAGTAACTCCTTAAGGAGTTCCTGAAGAAATATTTGGAAGAATTCCTGGAAGAATTTTTGAAGGAATTCCCAAAATAATCCATGGAGATAATCCTGGAGAAATCCATGGATGATTTCTGGAGGAATCTCTGGAGAAACTCCTGGAGTAATCTCTGAAGGAATATTAGAAGAAAAAAAAAAATTCCTTGAGTAATCCCTGGAGAAACTCCAGGAGTAATTACTTTAGAAACTTCTGAAGGAATATTTGCAGGAATTCATGAAGAAATATTTGAAGCAATACATAGAGTAACCTCTAGAAAAACTCCTGGAAGAATACTTGGAAGAACTCCTGGATTGATTTCTAGAGTAATCATTGGAGAAATCCCTAAGGAAACTCCTGGAGAAATCGCTGGAAGAACTCCTGGAGGAGTCCCTAAAGATATTTCTGGAAAAATTCCTGAAGGACCTCCTGGATTAATTCCAGAATAAACTTCTGGAGGAATTCTGGAAGAAAATCTTTGGGAAATAGATTAAGGAATGCCTGGAGTAATCCATGGAGAAACTCCTGGAGCAATTGCTCTAAAAACTCCTGGAGGAATATTTGGATGAATAACTGGAGGAATATTTGAAGGAATATCTGGAGTAATCCCTGGAGAAAATCCTGGAAGAATCCCTGGAAAAACTCCTGGAGGAATAGTTTAGAGAATTTTTGAGGAACTCCTGATGAAAATCCTGGAGGTATATTCGGAGGAATCCCTAGAGAAACTCCTGGAGTTGTTCTTGAACGAATATTATAAAAACTACCATGAGTAATCCCTAGAGAAACTCACGGAGTTATTCATTAAGAAACCCCTGGAGGAATATTTGGAGGAACTCCTGGAGGAATATTTGAAGGAATGCCTAGAGTAACCTCTGTAAAAATCCTGGAAGAATACCTGTAAGAACTCCTGGAGTATTCTCTGAAGGAATTCCTGAAGAAATTTCTGAAGGAGCTTCTGGTTGAATTCACGAAGAAACTTCTGGAGGAATTCCTGGAGAAACTCCAGTAGTAATTCCTTAAGGAACTCCTGGAGGAATATTTGCAGGAATTTCTGGAGGAAAATTTGATACAATACCTAGAGTAACCTCTGGAAAAACTCCTGGAGGAATACTTGGAAGAACTTCTGGAATAATTAGAGTTATCACTGGAGGACTCCATAAAGAAACTCCTGGAGAAATCGCTAGAAGATCTCCTGGAGGAATCTCTTAAGGTATTCCTGGAGGAGTTCCTGAAGGAACTCCTGGAGGAATTCCTGTAGAAAATCCTTGAGAAATAAATGAAGGAATACCTGGAGTAATCCTTGGAGAATCACCTGAAGCAATTCCTCTAGGCAGTCCTGGAGGAATATTTGGAGGAATTCCTGGAAGTAGTTCTTGAACGAATATTATAAAAACTACCATGAGTAATCCCTAAAGAAACTCCAGGAGTAATTCCTTAAGTCCTGGAGGAATATTTTGAGGAACTCCTGGAGGAATATTTGAAGGAATGCCTAGAGTAACCTCTGGGAAAACTCCAGGAAGAATACCTGCAAGAACTCCTGGAGTAATCTCTGAAGGAATTCCTGGAGAAATTCCTGAAGGAACTTCTGGTTGCATTTCAGAAGAAACTTCTGGAGGAGTTCCTGAAGAAAATCCTGGAGGAAACAATTAACGAATACTTGGAAGAACTTCTGGAATAATTTCTAGAGTAATCACTGGAGGATTCCCTAAAAAACTCCTGGAGAAATCGCTGGAAGAACTCTTGGAGGAATCTCTTAAAGTATTCCTGGAGGAATTCCTGAAGGAACTCCTGGAGGAATTCCTGAAGAAAATCCTTGAGAAATAAATGAAGGAACTCCTGTAGTAATCCATGGAGAATCACCTGAAGCAATTCCTCTAGGCAGTCCTGGAGGAATTCCTGGAGGAAATTTGAAGGAATACCTGGAGTAATCTCTGGTAAAAATTCATGGAGTAATCTCTTGAGGAATTCCTGGAAGAATTCCTGAAGAAAATCCTGGAGGAATCGCTGGAGCAACTACTGGAGCAATTCTTTAAGAAACTCCTGGAGGAATATTTGGAGGAATTCCTGGAGGAATAGTTGGAGGAATACCTGGAGAAACTACTGGAGGAATCCCTGGAAAACTCATGAAGGAATTCTTGAATGAAGTTTTGGAGGAATTCCGCAAGGAACTCCTGGAGAAATACCTGGAAGAACTCCTGGAGCAATCTCGTAATACATGGAGTAATCCCTGGATAAACTCGTGGAATAATCTCTGGAGAAATTCCTGAAGGAACTTGTGGTTGAATTCAAGATAAAACTTCCTGGAAAAAGTCATAGGGGAATAAATGAAGAAATTTCTGGAGGAATCCCTGTAGAAACTACTGGAATAATTCCTTAAGGAACTCCTGGAGGAATATTTGGAGGAGTTCCTGGAAGAATATTTGAAGGAATACTCAGAGTATTCCTGACTCAGATTCCTGAAGGAACTTCTGGTTGATCTCCAGAAGAAACTTCTGGAGGAATTCCTGAAATAAATCCGGGTGGAATACCTGTAGAAACTCCTGAAATATTCCATGGAGAAACTCCTGGAGGAATACAGTACTGGACAGAATAAAGTACGCGTTGGCCGTTTTTCCATACAAAATGGTTAAGTTTGGAAGCTTATATCTCGGCTTTTAGATGTCCGATTGACCTGTAATTTTCACCGCAGCTTGGAAGTAGTTTCAAATTTGCTAGGCTAGAAATTCATAGTTTTTCATTAACAAACTTTTAAGTTATCGCAAATCTCAAATGTTGATAAAAATGCCAAAATTTTGAAATAGAAATAATTTTTAAATGGCAATATTTAGAGCAATATGTTCTTCAGCAAAAAATTGCAATTTGATAAGACACACAAGTTTGCAGAACATCATTTTTCGGTAAAACTGATTGTTTTCAAAATATTTTCAAAATAAAATTTTGCAATTTATCGCAAATTGAGAGATTTTCAATAATTCAAAAACTTGTGTTTCAAATAAAGTGATATTTTAATTGAGTGAAATCTATGTTATATTTCTGCTATGGTGAAAATTTCAGATCAATCGGACCACTAGAAGCTGAGATTCAGATCTGATCATTTTGTATGGAAAAACGGACAATGCGTACTTTATTCTGTCCAGTTCTGTATTTGGAGGGATTCCTGGAAGAATATATGAAGAAATACCTAGAATACCTCGAAGATTCCTGGAGGAATTTCTGGAGTAATCTCTGTAGAAATTCCTGAAGGAACGTCTGGTTGAATTCCAGAAGAAACTTCTGGAGGAATTCCTGAAGAATATCCTGAAGGAATAAATAAAGGAATTCCTGATGGAATTTTTGAAGAAAATTCTAGAGTATTTCCTTAGAGAACCTGGAGTTATACCCGAAGAAACTCCTGTAGGAATATTTGGAAGTATTCCTGGAAAAACTCCTGGAGTAGTTCTTGATCGAATATTACATAAAACAACCATGAGTAATCCCTAGAGAAACTGTCGGAGTAATTCCTTAAGTAACTCCTGGCAGAATATTTGGAGGAATTCCTGGAGAAATACTCGAAGAAATACCTAGAGCAACCTCTGGAAAAACTCCTGGAAGAATACCTAGAAGAACTCCTGGAGGAACTTCGGGTTGCATTCCCGAAGAAACTTCTGGATAAATTCCTGAAGAAAATCCTGCATGAATAAGTTAACGAATTCCTGGAGGAATTTCCAGGAGAAACTACTGGAGTAATTTCTTAACGAACTCCTGGAGGAATATTTGGAGGGATACTTGGAGTAATCTCTGGAAAAACTCCTGGAGGAATACTTGGAAGAACTTCTGGAGGAATTATTTAAGGATCTTTTAAAGAAATTTCTGAAGGAACTCTTGGAGGAATACCTGGGTGAACTCCTGGAGCAATCTCTGAAGGAATTCCTCAAGGAATTCCTGAAGGAACTTATGGTTGAATTCCAGAATTTTCTGGAGGAATCCCTGGATAACCTGCTGGAGGAATCTTTGAAGGAATACCTGAAGTAATCCCTGGATAAACTCGTGGAGTAATCTCTGGATGAATTCCTGAAGAAAATCCTGGAGGAATCGCTGGGGGAACTACTGGAGCAATTCTTTAAGAAACTCCTGGAGGAATATTTGGAGGGACTCCTGGAGGAATAGTTGAAGGAATACCTGGAGAAACTACTGGAGAAATCCCTGGAAAACTCATGGAGGAATTCTTTAATGAAGTTTTGGAGGAATTCCGCAAGGAACTCCTGGAGGAATATCTGGAGAAACTCTTGGAGTAATCCCCGTAGAAACTCTCGGAATTATTGAGGAACTCCTGGAGAAATATTTGGAGGAGTTCCTGGAAGAATATTTGAAGGAATACTCGGAGTATCCCTGGAGAAAACTTCTGGAGTAATCTCTGGAGAAATTCCTGGAGGAATTCCTGAAGGAACTTCTGGTTGAATTTCCGATGAAACTTCTAGAAGAATTCCTGAAGAAAATCCTGGAGGAATACCTGGAGAAACTCCTGGAGTAATTCCTTAAGGATCTCCTGTGGGAATATTTGAAGGCATTCCTTGAAGGAATACCTAGAGTAATCCCTGGAGAAACTCCTGGAGGAATCCCTCGAAGATTCCTGCTTACACTGTTGAACGCATTCTTCACATCGAGAGTGACAACCGCGCAGTAAAGGATGCAGCTCTTTTTATACTCGATTGACACCTCAGCCGTCTAAACGACCGACTGGATAGCGTCCAGAGTAGATTTACCTTTTCTGAATACAAACTGGTTGTTGGACAGGCCGTCCGCACCTTCCGTATCCGGTAATAGCCTGTTGAGAATCAACCTCTCCAACAACTTGCTCGTCTTATCTAGTAGACAGATAGTTCTATACGCCGACGGGTCACCTGGTGGTTTCCCCGGCATTGGTAGTAGCACCAATTTCTGTCGCTTCCATACATCCGGGAAGATTCCTTCATCAATGCAACGTTGCATCGCCCTTCTGAACATGTCTGGATCCGCGTTGATTGTCGCCTTTAAGGTGAAGCGGCGTGTAACTCAAAGAATCATTAGAATCATCATTGATGTAATAGTAGTAGTGTCGCCTTTCCATGTACATTTTCAAAACAAACAAACAAAAATATAACATTTGTGTTAAGCATATTTTTATGTAAACACATGGGAAATTTAGTAGATTGACGAGTATTGGAAATCAAAATCAACTGTTCAATCGTACATATCAAAAGAAAAACATTACAATTTAATGAAGGGCAATGGAATGTCTCTGTTTTTTATTGGATTTATCGCATATTTTTGTTATGCATCGATACGGTTGATGTTTGCTAGGGATGACGGTGCTGCCAGGTGATTCGTGACAGATTTTTCTAGCAATTGTTATATGCTTGTTTCGGAACATTTGCAGCATATTATAAAAACTTATCATTTTGCAAATAGTTTTCCATCAAGAGATCACTGATTTATTAAAATTTTAATGATTTTTGTGATCAATCCACATTAAATGCTATGATTTTACAGATAGCATTTCTGACATCACTGCGCTCAACGATCGCGATGATTGTGCACACACGATAGACGCGTCCCGACGCATCCCGACGCATCGCACTGTGGAGCTTTTCATTTATTTTGGGTGGTCCAAATTGATAAACACTTGTATGATTTTATGCTTCGTAGAGATGGTTTCTGTAATTTGAGAGAAACGAAAAACAAACAACGTATGAGTTTCAAGTTTCTATGCTTTGCCCAACCTTTCCGCACTGAAAACTAATACAACAGAAAAAAAGTTGGATATTTTAGACTATAAACACAGGCATGTCTCAGTGTGCGGTGGCGGCATCGATTCGCAACAAGTGAAAACCATCGCCATAATAGTTTTGAGTGATGCGGTTGATTAAACTTTATAAATATTGAAATCCGGTGGAAATGTGTTCTTTTAAGGAAAGTGAATAAAATGTTGTTTAGTGGAAGTGTAGTGAACGCAATATGCAATCCAAAACACAAATGCTTGCCGCTGAATAACAATCGAAAAGGTAAGCACTTTCTATTTACAAGTGTAGTTGTGTGAAACAATGAAATGCGGCATGAAATTGAAGATTTTTTTTGATAATATAAATCTCATGTATATTGTCGCTAAATTGATAATTCTGTATCTGAAAGTGTTTATTAAATATTGAAATACCACCTGAAGCATTTTTCTTCGCATAAATTATCCATTAAATCAGGTGATAAGTAGTTATATTTCATCGATGTTGCAAATACTAATACCGTAATCAGGGGTAACATTGATCAGTTTTTCGGATATTTCTTAAACATTTCATTTAATAATGCAAATATTGCAAGTTTTATATTTTTAAAACAAGTACTGCCACCAATAGCTCGCGACCATATACTGTATTTTGTTTCTTGAAAGATTTAACCATGTTTATAAAAAATTTTAGACTATTTTTTTATTTAGCTGATATGGGGTAACATTGATCACTTATGTAAACAACGTTCGGTAATATTGAAAATGTTGTTATTTACTTAAATCATGGCTTCTGAAGCCGAATATGATGGCCAAACGCTTACAAGTCATTTATTTGTTTAGTTATTTCAAAATTAAAAACACCTCGAACCGCGGAATACGCCTAAAGGTAGGCAATTACCTAAGGAAATTCTACATTCTTAACAGCAATTCGTTAATGTTGCCTTATTGAACATTCTTATGAAAGTTTTAACAACGGAATCGTTTTTGGCGATGCCATTTTTAGTAAGAATCACATTTTCTTTGCTCTTATTGCTTGCACAACTTATGTGACACATGCATCTTCGGTAGTGTTATCTTAAACCATTGAAATCGTTGTTTCAAAAAGTTGTTAAATTTACGCATGAAGTAAATGCAATTTTCACAAAAATCTTAATTTTCATTAGCTCATGAATATAAGAATGGGAAGCGCAATTCATGCTTTGGAAATATTTCTTCTATAAATGATGATACGAACTTTTTACGAGATGAGGCATTCCGATCAATGTTACCCCGCTGATCAATGATACCCCGGATTACGGTACTATCATAACAATATGTTAATGATTTTGGAAGAAGCCATTTTGTGATGACGCACCAAAAGGCCTTAAGGCAACATCAGGAATACCATCGGGTTCCGGTGCCTTGTTTGACGCGAATGATTTCACGACTTCTGCCAGCTCTTCGTTCGTCACCATCGCCTCTTCTTATCCTTCATCTGCCGCAGACACAAGCAAAATGGCTTTATGAGAAAACTTCAAAATTATAAAAGAATCGGAGTAAAATGAGTCTCGTAAATCAATTTTCAGTCGCGTTTGGTGGCTGCAACTAGTCTTATGCGATTCCTTAGGGGTTTTCCTTTTAACAGTGGGCTAACTTGATATCCGCACTCAATGACGCTTTGCTGGTTTTGGTCAGTTTTTGCCCACTGTGGCCGGCTTGTTGCTGCTCACTTTAGCGAGAATGGTCCAGAAAGAGAGAGCGAGCGGATCGCTCATCATCATTTAATTTGGCCATTATCAAAAGCAATGGTACTTTTCAGTTTTATGTGCACTCGTTGCCTCCGCCAAGAACCGCAAGGTCATCCGTCTGTTGGCCCGAGAGATTGCGCTAGGCACTCCCAGTCAGCATCTTGATAGAAACCGTTCTATCCTCAGGGAAATGGTCCAGTCACTGCAGGTACCGTTCTCCTTGTGGTAGTCATTTGCACTTCTTTTACTGTCCGGTTTTCTGCTCTAAGCTGCCGCGGGAAGGAGCAATCGGGAAAAAGAAACTCGTTGAGGTGCATTTTCTTGCAGAACGGGAAAATCGTGGGGAGATGTTTTATGGCGGCCATTTGAGCAATGGGGCGGCCCAAGGCGGCACTCTGATGGATTCAACAGCTTCGTCGTTCTTTTATGGTTTGTGTTTTTTTTGAGGTTCGGTGGGTTTCTCGCCTGGAAAGGAATATCGAAGAAAATTAAATTTTACTGATTAGATCGGATGCGTTTCGCTCGTGTAGTTTCAAGCTATTTTAATAATGTATTTCTTCGGTAGATGGTTTGATTTTATGGCCTTCGGATTAACAACCAATTATAAATAAGTTAGGTACACTGGGGCAAGACAGAACGGATTAGGTAAGTTGATATATTTGTGTTTGAATGGTGTTTATACCGTCCATAATTGCATATTTGTCCCTTTTGCAATTTTGACGATTTTGATTTCGAACTAATACCGTGGAACGTCATGAAATCATAAATGCTTTCCATCAACTTAATAAATTCCGTAAGATCTTTTGCTTGTCCAACTTGTGGATGTTGAGGCAATGCCAATGATTAATCCTTCCACGAAATGATGACAATAACTGCGTTTATTCGCCTTGACCTAGCTTTTAAACTTGAGTTCAAGGAAAGAATAGCGCTCACAGTTGACAATTGTACCATGTTTCCGAAAATCTTCAAACGCGGTGATAGAGCAGACCTGGCACAGGACGGCGTTGTGCTTGAAGCGCGCTGTTGGAAATCTGATAAAAATCGAAACTCCTCCAACGGAGCAAGAACCTCTACCGCTTGTTCTGCATTAGACTGACCCACCTTAGTATGGGAGAAAAATAAAGTTGTATAATTCCACGGGGCACCCGCCAGGATTATTCTTTAGGGTTAGAGGAAGACTTCCTCTAGTTTCAGTTTCAGCTCATTTGGTCGTTCCATGAGCTGGCGCAATTGAATTAAAGTTAATATAGGATTTTCTGCTCCAGCATATAGGAAACAGCACATCATCTCCTGTTTGAGTCAGGAAAATTGTTGATCGCGTTCAATTGAACCAAGAATGTCAAAAATACTACTTGATAGCAAACAATATTGTAGAAGATTGTATGATGATTAAAATTGATAAAGTTGGTGTTTTAACTATCTGAAGTAGATTTGCAATATTGCTTAGTATTCCTTCAACTTAGCTGGGTGGTAGCCACTAAGCGCATCATAGCCACCTATGACGCTGGGCGAGCTGCGGTACAATGTGCATGCACATGTGTGATTGTACGGGAGTGCTGATCTAAGCCTAACTTTCAACAACTGAAAGCTTAATGAAAATGAGCTTAAATCCAGAAACAACCCTCGGCAACTATGTTCATTAGCGTACCAACTAGTGAATTTGTCATTCTGGGCTCAATTGAACGCGGTTAACTAGTGTACGAGACGAAACAGTTACATAGGGTCAATTTTCAATATATTTGAGACGAATATTCCATACAAACTTTGAATTGAATGCGCCAGCTGGGGGAGCAACCAAATGAGTTGAAATTTTGAGAGAGCTTTTTCCTTACCCTAAGGCACATATCTAGGGGGTGCCGCGTTGAATTTTACAACTTTTTTGTTTAAGGGCCAGTCTATTCTGCATAAAGTATGTGCTTTGTGAGGTCGTAAGAGAGATCGATGGATGCAGGTTGCTATGTTTCTTTGGAAATTAAAACTACAGTCACCCCAAAGTTATGGATCAACAAAGGGTCATTTTTCAGAACAAAGTATGCTTAAAAAACATGGTGACGCTGTACAAATTAAAATTACCTTCCTGACCTGCAGAATATTGTTGTTTTCGAGAATACAGCTAAAAATTCTCGGTTATTTACCAAAAAGACTCATATTATGGATGAAAACACTATAACAGCAATTTATCTGCGGGTTAAACGAATGGTGTGTTAGTGAAAGCATACGTTTTGGCGTTTTTTATCTTTGGAATCGTCTTATCTTTGATTCATAACTTTGATATGGGTTTCAATAGGCCAGGGGAAGTGGTTCACCCAGAGTGAATTTATAGCAGAGAAAAAGTAGATTTTGTATGAAAATTGACAGGAAAATGAATGACAAGTTCATCCAATTCTCCTGGCCTATGCCCCACAGATATGAATCAACGCTTCTGGGAATACGGTTGACATTTTATTTCCTACGGATGGAAAAAATATGGTTAATAATATACAGTCCAATCAAAATGTGGTTTTATCAAAGATACCCCGTTTTACGGTACATTCTTTTGCTTGTAATATTTCCAAAAATAATCACAACGTTTAATTTCAAACAGCAAAACTTGATTTGGTGACCATACAAAGAAATAACCATAACTTGCATTACAAATATAAACCTGCATTAAAGCTTGATAGTAGTATTTATGTTTCGTTGTAAGAATGACTTGATAATCCTCGTTGCGTGCAATAAAAGAGTCATTCAATTCTAATAACGTTTCGACCATATATGAACGATTTCTAACTGAGAAGGGACACTTCACTTTAATCGTTATGGTACCATGACAATCGCAAAGAAAAATCAGAGAGGGTTGTGCACACTATGTCTGAACCAGACGATTATAAAAATCGAATGTACATCGGATTTTTTCTCGCTAGAGATCAGAATTTGGTCTATATTTTCATTTTCGGAAGGTTTTAAAATATTCTATCGGTGAAATTTTTTCCATATATTTTGTATGGGCTGAAATTTGTCGAAAACGGGATTTTCATGGGTTTTAGTATGAAAAATAGCTAAAAAAGTGGAAAAATCAAAATTTCACCGATGGGATATTTAAAAACCTTCCGAATATGAAAATATAACCCAAATACTGACTACTAGCGAGAAGAAACCCGATGTACATTCGATTTTCATAATCATCTGATTCAGACATAGCGTGTTGTGTACAAGACACGACCGCATGACGATAACAACGCCATGTGATTTGCTGCATTTGAATTTCAGTCAATTGTCATAATTGCACTTTTCCTTTAGTTATAATTCAGAATGTAATGGTTTGCGAATTTAAGAACAGCGAGCAGCTCTCCGTTCGAAGATGTGCCCTTAGTAATCGATATCGCCACCGTAAATTTCAATTTGCCGTATTGTCAATTCATTTTCTTCTTCTTCTTCTTTTTCTTCCACAGTTATTAACTGAGAGCTTGCTTTGCCATATTCGCATTCGTACATCGTGCGGCAGGTACCATGAGACATTATGCCCAGGGAAGTCAAGGAAATTTCATTTACGAAAAGATCGTAGACTGACCGGGAATCGAACTCAGACACTTTCAGCATGACTTTCCTTTGTTGTCGCGGACTCTAACCACTCGGCTAAGGAAGGTCCCTATTGGCAAATGTCAATTATTTATGATGCTATGAGAAGAATTAAGAGATTATAGCAAGTATGTGGTAAACACATTAGGAAATATTACACAAATCACTCTTTAGTACACATTTATTGGCCCCGAAAAGGACCGATTGAATTGTTGAATTTGGCTTCTTTTTCTCCTCCTCGGATACCAGCCACAGCCACAGTTTCCCGAGATTTCACTGAACTATTGCCAATCTTGCCGACATCGCAGTTGAAGTTTCCCCCGATGTATTTTTCGATCACCGTTCGTTTAGAGCTGCGATAACGGCCACAACTATCTCATTCTCCTATGAACTTGTTTATTTCTTGTTTATTTAATTCTTATTCAACTGACTTCCCCGAGTCTTATTGAAAGTACTTAATCTAATGTTACAAAAATGCAGTTCATTTCGTACTGATAACATACAAGAGATTTTCTCATAAACATACCGATAAGAAAAAAAAATCTAATTAAATACTGATCAGAACAACTTCAA
>NW_018736200.1:0-1000 GCF_002204515.2 Aedes aegypti | reverse complement strand
CACAAATTACAGTTAATGAGTGGACCGACATAAATCATACAAACGCAAAGCATATTTAAGCAATGCTTCCCCTTCTTCTTGGCGGCGGCGATGGCTTTGTCTTCGAACGGCATCTCCTCTCGGTCGGTCGATGGTCAGTTTGATTTGAGAGAAGCACGACAAACGCTATCGATGTCTGTGACTGAGAAGCACGCCCGGTCAGAGCAAGCCGATCTGTTGCCTGCTGAGACGCGATCCAAGCGGAGAGTGAAAAGCAAATAACGTCAACTTTTTTTTTTTTTTTTTTTTGCATTAAATTCATGTTTATTTGTCAGATTTTTTTACATAGTAACAATTTTTACATTTTAAGAGTTTGACCTTCAGGTCCTTCAGCTTTGATTTTTGTTGATTTTTGGTTTTGTTGTGAAATATATTTGGTTTTACCCTAGTGTAATTAATCGGCCTTTAAGGCTCTGGTAGTTTTAAAGAAAGAAAAGAAAAGAAAATTTGATAACCTAACTACTACTATTTACACTACAAAAAAATTTGATAACCTAGGGGGGAACGAGGTCCCGGATGACCTGCTGGCCAGATTGGTGGCAACGAGCCCTGAATTTTTCGATCGAGTCACCAAAGCGTCCCTCTAATGTTTTGATCTCAGCCAGACGGTGGACCTCGGTTATCCTCGTTCTCGGAAGACTGTTGAGGATCATCCGGAGGAACTTATTCTGGGTCCTCTGGAGCCTCAGATGGTGGGTTTTAGCGCAACTCTCCCAGATTGGTACGCCATATTCAATTACTGGAAGAATGACCTGTTTGTAAACAGCAAGCTTATTCTTCAGAGACAGAGTTGACTTCCGGTTGATCAGGGGGTACAATGCTTTGAGCAAGATGTTGCTTTTGGTGACCGTTTTGTCAACCTGCTGTCTGAAGAGAAGCTTGCTGTCTAACGTTAGCCCAAGGTAGTCGGCTGCATCAGACCATTCCACCGTTGATCCACCGAGGGTGATTTTACAATCCT
>NW_018736199.1:0-1500 GCF_002204515.2 Aedes aegypti | reverse complement strand
AAAATCTTGATTGGATTTCTGGAGGAACACCTGGTGGAATCATGAAGGAGTTTTGGAAGAATTCCTAAAGATATTACAAGAGAATTTCCTGGAGAAATTCCTGGTAAAATTCTTGATGGAATCCCTGTAGTACAAATCCAAATACAATCCATGGATGGATTTTTTTTGAATCACAGGTAAAACTGCTGATGGATTCTCTAAAGATATTTCTGGAGAAATTGGTTCAAGAATAATTAAAGAATCCTTGATGAATTTGTTAAAGAAAACGGTTAGAGATAGTTGGAAACGATATTTTACTATCAATATAGAAACAACTCAAGAGCGCGCATTTGATAGATCACTATGGCACCGACGATGCGTAAATTCACGCATTTTGACTTTCCACCCATCTGCATCGGTAGTTCATGGGATGTCGAAGCTTCAATTTGACATGATGACGTCGATGTTCGTGCAACATCCCTACAGACGGTACGATCGGTTCGTCAAACATTTGGCTCCGCCCACCGGTGGTTTGAGCAAAATCAAACTCGTTTGATTTTGGCCGACCGATTCGTAAACCGTCAAATCGGTTTCACAAACTGTCAAATTGGTTCGTCAAGCAGCATCACACACGGTCAAACATAGCACCAACATGAGCATCAACCTGGGGGGCGGAGTCAATGTTGGTCAAACCGTCTGAGCGTCTGTGGGGTGCATAACTTGTCGCTCGGCGAACAAGAAGAAAGCGCTTTGGAAGTTGAAACACTCAGCTTGGTCGGAGAAACGGCAATCTCTCTCTTGACCGCTTGTGAGCGAGAGAAATGCAATATTTGAGTGAATGTTTCCCATGCTTGCCGACAGGGGGCGGGCGTTACAGTTAACAACCTTGACGTTGAATGATGAAGCTCAGGAACATCTGCATCATCATTTTCTGCATCTCAGCAACGAATGCGGCGAGATGTGCAATCGTGCTGGACACATATGTTGAAAGGGCCTCCGGTTGCTGGAAGCCTTGGTTGACTGGTTCCGAGCCACTATTCGGATTGCCCCACTTTAATATGGGCGGGATGCCCCCAGGGGGAACTCTTGGCAACGAACGTGAACGTTGCCAACTGGAGGATTACATCGGTGTAGTTAGCTCAGGGAACTCGTCGAGATTGATGATGTTTTGCTTCTTCTTCTTCTGCTGATTCGGTTGGTTCCTTGTTGTTGCTTGCTTCCGAATTTGTTGGTACTCCTCGAGGTACAGACAAACGCGATACTTCGTTGACGAAGTGGTCGCCCTCCTGTTGATGTTGAAGACTGCCAGCGATTGTAGCGTGTAGACATCCTTCCACTCGCACAGAATTTCGTTGGTGTCCATTTGTGAGAGACCGCGAACGACGGCCTTGAATGGTTTCTCCGCTGCCACATCGTGGGTGAAGAATTCAGCACCAGATTTGAAGAGGTACGTTTTTGCCTTGCTGAAATCCTAATCCGACTTGATGATGAGCTTAATGCCCATCCCGGTGAGCTGGAACT
>NW_018736198.1:10000-37712 GCF_002204515.2 Aedes aegypti | reverse complement strand
ACAGTAAGATCCATTTGACTTGGAAAATGCGAGCATTTTCAGAACCACAAGATATAATAATCACTCTATAGTATATTCCAGGGGCTCCTAGAGATGTGGCCAATCGAAACATGACCTCATCCCCAGGGCCCATGGAACCTACTATACAGTGGTCATATAAATAAGTTGCGCTGTAAATACTTCTATTAGCATCACCTTCAAAAATCTTGATGTTTTTACCCATATTGATGTGTTTTCGGGCATGTTTTGAATTGGCCACATCCCGGGGCACTGGAATCTACTATAAAGTGGTCATGGCAGCCGGTGGTGCTGGAATGCTTCGGAAGCATAACCTTTGAAAATCATGAAGTTTGATGCCCATATTGATATGGTTCCAGATATGTTCCTAATTGACACTTCCCCCAGGGCACCTGGAACTTCTATAGAGTGGTCTGTGCATCTAATGGTTCTGAATACGCTGCAGGAAACATCATTTTTAAGGTGATGTCCACTTGGATATAGCTCCGGATAATATTTACATGATTGGAAATACAAACATGATGACCATGCTTCCGGAACCAGTTTTACGGAAATGGTCTCATTATCTGAAGATTTCCAACCAATCTTAATGCGTCGGTGCATTAACTTCCATATTAGTTCTAGTTTCTAGGAAAATTGCAAACATCTATCTAACTTTACACCGCCACAAAAATACAAGCGACAGAAAAATGACATTTGGACATTGACCTTAGAAAATCCGGAACATCTCGGTGTCAGTAGCCAATATGCATGGCCAAGGAAGTTCCTAAAACTGGACCAAATTTGCCGTCGACTGCTTCCAGATGCATCCAATTTCATTCATTTTCATAAATTATAAGCATTTGAATTTGGGAAAAATGTTGCCATATCTCAATCATTTTGCCTATCCCCTGGTTACCACAAATGTTCCAACGAAATAGCTTTGATGAAGTGTCTACTAATACTCTTTACTTTTGCATTCGTTTTGCTTAACTGATTAACATAAACTTTGTTATTTCGTTTAGTATGTTGTGGGTCTCGCACTATCAAAGTTACCGTAATCCGGGTACCATTGATCAGCGGGGTAACATTTGATCGGAATGACCCATCTCGTAAAACGTTCGTATCATCATTTATTGATGAAATATTTCAAAGCATGAATCGCGCTTCTCCTTCTTTTTACGTAAATTTAACAACTTTTTGAAACAACGATTTTATTGGTAAAGGATCACACTATCGAAGATTTATGTCTCACATAAGTTGTGCAAGCGATATGAGCAAGGAAAATGTGATTATTACTAAAAATGGCATCGCCAAAAACGATTCCGTTGTCAAAACATTCATAAGAATGTTCAATTAGGCAACATTAACGAATTACTGTTTAGAATGTAGAATTTCCGTAGGAAATTGCCTACCTTTAGGCATATTCTGCTGTTCGTGGTGTTTTTATTTTTGAAATAACTAAAAAAGTAAATGATTTGTAAGATTTTGGTTTGCTTTAGGGGCCATGATTTATGTAAGTAACGACATTTTCACATAACCGAACGTTGATTACATGGATGATCATTGTTACCCATATCGCTAAATCATTAAAATCACTTTAAACTTTTATTTAAACATACTTAAATCTTTTGAAAACAAAAATATTGTATATAGACACGAGCACTGGGTACCAGTACTTGTTTTAAAATACAAAACTTCTGACATATGGATTTTCAAATGAAAAATTTAAGAAATATCTCAAAAATTGATCAATGTACCCCGTTTTACGGTACTCCAGGATGTTTTAGAGGATTATAATACAGCGTGGACTGCAATGATGTGCACTGTGCCCTGAAAAGCGTTAAATCATGCAGACTTAAGGTGAAGATGCATCGAAGCCAAATTTCAAATTTTAAAGAACACAAATCTGAAGAACCGAACGCCCTTTTGAGCTGAAAACTTAATCAATTGGTCATCACCAGCGAGTAACCAATCGATTAAGTTTTCAGCTTAAATGGATGTTTGGTTCTCCAGAAGGAAGGGGGTGCCTAGAAATGAAGTTGCTTTAATGTTCTCAACCTATCATCTTCTTTGCAGTTGGTTATAGGTTATGTTTGAAAATATCACAGCAGGCTGTGATTCAAAATGGTTGGCCACTTGCCTGCCCTGGCTGATAATCAGAAACCATAAGATGGAACAGCTACCGGAGGAGTTGAAGTAATGAGTAATATGCCTTTTCTAGAGACAATCTAAAGTGTCATCACTATCCTATGTCAAGAACTAAAAAAAAAAACAATCGTATTAGTAGGCGTATACTGAATTTGAATCGTAGTAGTCTTTTATAATTTCAAAAAAATATAACCTCAGTTACAATTTTACAGTCACCAGTCTTTTCCTAACTTTGCCATTCACTACAGGTTATTGGCCTAGTATACCGTCCGTAACCTTGGAAACGAAAGAAAAGAAATTTGTCGGTGGAAGAAAAAAATATTCAAGAATTTTTGAAGAAACCATGCCAAAATCATTCCAACAGTTGGTAGGTAACAGTTATCGAACGCTACCGGCGGAACAGTGTACGCTCGACTTTGAAGACCAGACTGCTGAGCGAGAACGTGAAACGCCGGAACAACTACGAGACGGAGAGCCTGCTGGACGGCGAATCGGCGTTCTACGGTGACGTTGTGTGACGTGTGACGTACCGATTCCGAGGTCCAACAAGCCCCTTGGAGATGTGGTATGGGCACACAGCATATGTGTCTAAACTCCGCATCTGGGGAGCGAGCTACAGTTTCGTTCTCAATGAGCTGGGATGCACGATCGAATCAGGATGCACGTAGCAAGGAGCCGGAATCGTGTCGAAGAGTGATGCCCATGTTGGTTAACCGACAACCAGGACGATGAAAATGATGGTTTTGTTTCATTCAAGATGGAGAAATTAATACAAGGAGAAGTACACATTCCTGCTTGAAATATGCGGTAAACGCTGAGAATTTTGTGCCGGATTTCGTTGAAGAAATTAAATTAAGGGAAAACTGCCCACGGTACTGAGAAGCCGTCGAAGCAAGCTGTAATCACTAGCAACAAAAAAAACCTGAAAATATTTTTTTGCAATTTCTCATCGTAATAGGCTGTTTTTCATCACGCCAATCTGTCATGAAACGGCCTACTTTCCTGCACTGAAGTATGCAGTGCGGGAATTTTCATTACGCAACTGAAACCAGTGCTGTAATGATTCATTACGCAACGCTTTCTCATTACGCAACTGTTTTGAGCTGCGCAATGAATCATTACACAACAATTTTTGAGAAATTCTAAAATGATGGTGAATGCATTCCGATATAACTTCTGATGCCCTCATGTGGTCTTCTACGAAATTGCAAAAAAAGTTGTACGTAGCTCGTTGCAGAACTCGATTTTTACAGCACTCGTCGTTATTATCCTACTCGGCAAGCCTCGTAGGATAAATTTACAACTCGTGCTGTAAAAACCATCTTTCTGCAACTTGTTCCGTAAACTACTAGTATGTATACAGAGAAGCGTAAAAAAGGTTCCAATTGAACTGTCAAACGTGGCCCCAACCATGCAATTAAAATGAACATCGGAAAGTTGTTTCCCCATAGTGGTTTCTGCGCTCGTGTACATACACGGTACATGTCACCAACACTACTAAAAATTGCTGGTTGAAAATATAAACAAAGTCAGCTGTTCCCAGCAAAATCAAATGGCAGTATTTTCAACCAGCAAAGCTGCGCATGTGTTCGTGACACCGTCGGCGAGAGCTCAATTGTTTTTTGCACGGTGACGTCATCAGAAAATCACTCTCTTTCCCTCCTTCGGGAAATCTGAAAACACGGGTACTGGCACCATTGTTTCAAGTTTTGTTGAAGAGCGAAAGAGAGAGAATTCCAAAATGCTCTTTCACTCTTTATCAAAACTTGAAAACAATGGTGCCAGTACCTGTCAACTTGACAGGTACTGACACCGTTGTTTTCAGATTTCCGAAGGAGGGAAAGAGAGCGATTTTTTGATGACGTCACCGTGTATGGGCAATAAGAGACGACGGATATGTGTTAGTGAAATGAAATACGACAATGACGTCATTGATTAGTTTGGGTTTTTATGGCGACGCATGGGATGACACTAAAATACTGTTCGAACTACCTCAATTGGTGGGCTTCGTGGCCGTGCGATTAGTGTTACAAGCACTTAGTCGCATCGAGTAAAGGATGCGAATGATGTTGGCACGCGTTCAGTTTCTCGGAACCTGTTCAAGCTGTATGAGCCACAGTTTGATGGAGTATCCGATATAAAGCACCGTAACCTTGTCGACAACTGAAGCGGAGTGTTCTACTCTGGCAGACGTGGGAATGCGAAGTGATTTGGATTCAAAAAGGTATTGGGTGAGTTGGTCGTGCAAGAAGAGCAACCGCCATTGTACGAAGACAACCAATCATTATGGAGCCAGCAACCAATTGCCATTATGGAGCCAGCTGGACCATCGAATCGTGCTCAGCTTAATCGAAGGTGGTTGCTACAGTAGCGATGCATCGCTTGAACAGAGGAGCAGCAGAAGCAGGGAAATGGTGGCCAGCCATTCTGCTCCGACATGACAACGCGTTATCGGGAGGTAGCCGATCAACGCTAGGATGTGCAATTGGGCCGTTTCTTTAACTATAGCATTATCAACGCACGCTGTCCACACATAGGGAGTCCTGACGACGAGAAGGAGATGTTCTAAGCGAGGCTGGAGCAAGTTGTGACGAAAGCTTGCCGCGTAACGTGAAAATCTATGTTGGTGACATGAATGCATAGGTAGGACGAGAGGAAATGTACAGACCGATGATCTGGTGGAGCAGCCTGCACTTCGTATCGAACGACAGCGGCCAACGATTGCAGCCTCTCGACGGCGACTAACTCGCACCAAAACCGTACGCCGCGACATAACATCAGCAGTTGAAAGTGGCCCTACCAACGGAAGAGCAGTTTGGCGCCGCTACCTTCGAAGATGGCTGGAGGCACATCCAATCAGCCAAAGACAGTATTGGCAGCAGCAGAACTAGGTTCAGCGGCTCTGAATCAAAGGAACGACTGGTAAAATGGCTAAAGCGAGCACGGTATAAACAGACACGAAACACCGGCCTTCCGGAGAAAAAGCGTCAGCCAGGAGGAACGAGATCGCGAAGCGATGGAAGAGCTGTTCCACGTTATGGATGCACAGAAGTTCTACGGAAGCTAACCCGCTCGCCCAAAGGCTTTGTAGCATAAGCAGACATTTGCAGAGACTGTGACGGAAATTGTCTCACGAACGAACGTGAGTTGGTCGAGAGGTGGTGACAACACGACGAGCACCTTAATTGTGATGTGCCCAGTAGCAAAGGTGGCACGGAAATAATTCTGAGCGAGCTGCTGAGACACAGCAATTCAATCCTTCGAGATCAGCTATGCAGATTATGGACAAACAAGGTTTCCCGGACAAACTGATAAGAACGATCAAGGCGACGATAGAGCGTTTCTGATATGATGTGCGTAAACCGAGTATTAGGAACATACTCGAGTCCCTTCGGATCTCGCAGAGGGGTATGGTAAGGTGATGATTTTTTGTATCTATTGTTCCAACATTACGTAAGAAATGTGATAAAAAGAGCGAAGATAGACACGAGTGATTCGATCTTCAGAAAGTCCGTTCAGCTACTTGCACGCTCAAAAAAGAGTTCTGGAAAACGTAAACTGTCAAATATACACCATGAACTACCATCATGTTTACGCAAAAACATGATCTAGTTCACGGTGTATTTTTGCTTGTTGACAAGTTCACGTCTGCTGTTCACGTATACGAGAACGGATTTTTTTCTGTGTGGTTTCGCCGACAACATTGATATTGTGGCACGAAACTTTGATACGATGGCGGATACGTACATCACACTAAAGGCAGAAGTTAGGCAAATCATACTGGATATCAATGCGTCGATGGCGAAGTACATGATAGCGAGTACACATACCTACTTTGAACTCCACGGAACTCTTTGTTAAGCGAAGTTGGCTATCTACAAGACGCTAATCAGACCGGCACACTTCAATGGGCACGAAACATAAACCCTACGTGAAAAAGATCAACGTGCTCTAGATTTCTTCTAATGGAAGTTCAGATCAAGCTCGATCAAGTTGAGGACAATCTGCAGACCATTCGCAGAATGCGTGGCTGGCGACGGACAGAGTCTCCTACGAACAGCAGGGGCCAACCATGCCTTAGCCTGCCCGGTAAGTTAAGTAACATAGGTACAAAAATCCGTATCCTCCGCCGGTAGATCAAAGAGCACACGGTGTAGCCTTTTCAGCCTAGAGAGAAGCCCGTTGTTCCTTGCGGTTGGTTTATTTATCGAGCTCGTTTAACGTTAAACGAATTTCGTTAGAGCATGTCCGGTCAGAGCATGTTGGGGGCTGGGAATCAACTAGCCAACGAAGCCAGGGCATTAAAGCTCATTCAGTCTTCAAGCGACGGAAGCTTAAATCAATTTTTAGTGCAATGAAGGAAAACAGTGTGTAGCGGCGAAGAGTAAACCATAAGATCGCTGAACTCTACGGTGGTCCCAGTATCCTCAAAGTGATAAAGGAGGATGGGTATACGCTTAAAAAAGAATTCCGGAAAACGTGAACTGTCAAAATATACCGTGAACTACCGTCGCGTTAACATGAACGTTCTTGGAACCAGGCAACACAATTATCACGGATGAGTGAACAGATTGTTTTCAGTGTACACTGGGCATAGCCTGGGAGGGAGGCACCGATACTACACACGAAATATGACACAAAGTTATTCCGAACTGCAAGAAAACTCCAGCTTGCCAACGACAATCAAGGCAGACTTGATGAAAATCGCTAGTTTTCTTTTATTGTGTTCCTTCGATCGTTCTGGACAAACATGGAAAAAGGGCTTAAGTTTTCTATGCATTTCATTTTTGTTTTTATTGGAAAAAGTAAAATGATGCGTATTTGAATACTTTATATTCAATCAGAATAAAAGGTGCTATTGTGACATTACTTTTGAATAAGCATGAATAGCTTTTCAATGGATTTTTTGTCACATTTGATAAAATGCAAAAATATGTTTTAATCGATTACGCGCTTTTATCATGTTTTTCCATTGTTTTAGATCTGGGCTCAATGCGACAGTTCGTGACAGCAGAATCTCGGCTCACCTTGACGTACATAAATTTCGTATCGGTTTCTCCCTCCCAGGGCATGGCATGTGGTATGATTGCCGGATAACAATCATTTAGATAAGGGTGTTAGCTTCAAACCATATTGAAACAAAAAAAATCGTGAAGCGCAGCAAGCTATGTGTACTGACTAGGTACATAAACGCTCAAAGAATGATTGATTACATAGGTCCGGAGCCAATATTCCAAGAGATTCTAAAGTTCCGCAGACAGATATGTCGAAAAATATTGCTGTTTGTGTTTGACGTGCAAATTTTCTCTGAATGGGCTTCAAATGGCCGGAACACTTGTCAACCGTCATCAATATTGGTGGTGACCAAGCAAAGAAATATAGTTTACGCAACAAGTTGTAGAATGACGATTTTTACAGCACGAGCCGCACATTTATCCAACGAGGCTTACCGAATAGGATAATTATGATGAGTGCTGTAAAAATCGAGCTCTGGCACGAGTTGCGTACAACATTTTTATGCAATTTTGTACAAGACCACTTGAATGTATCAGAAATCATAACGGAAAGCATTCACCATTATTTTACAATTTCTGAAAATGGTTGTGTAATGATTTATGACGCAACTCAAAACAGTTACGTAATGAGAAAACGTTGCGTTATGGATTATTACAGCACTGGTTTCAGTTGCCTAATAACTATTACCGCTCTGTAGAATTCAGTGCAGGAAAGTAGGCCGTTTCATAACAGATTGGCGGGATGAAAAACAGCCTATTACGATGAGATATTGCAAAAAGCAATATTTTATATAACCTTCCTTGTGAAAAATCTTACCACGTTAATTGTTTCCGCATTTGATATTTGCATTTCAAACGCACACAGCAATATGTATAACTATCTTACTGATTAAACAAAGAGTCTTAGCGGTAAGCCGACGATGCGAGTGTGGGTGCATCCAAACTTGTCGATCTAGAATATATTTTATTTTATTGGTTGGTCAACTCCCAGGGTATAGAAAAGCTTCTTGCAAATACAAATGAAAATATAATCAATTAGGAAATAAAATTCGCTTCTTATAACTGTAAAAATGTTATTGAACACAAAACCGGGAAGTTTGAGTTTCTTGAGATACCTATGCTACCTCTAGATGAATCCATCCCACTCCGCCCCAGCTCAACAAGCAGATACCGCGAGAAAAACTTCATCATTGTATGATCCTGGTGGCCACCGACTGCAATGAATGGAAAAGAAAAAAGTAAAATTACATTTATCTCTTTGCTTTTCACTTGCACGGAAATCCAACCAGGAACCAGAAGCTGCTCTGACTGGGTTGCCATTCGCCTCCTTCCACAAGGTCCACTTTGTCCGTAAGAAGAGACGCAATCATCGAAAGATGATGTTAGTTGCTCTCCACAGCTCATATGTAAAGAAGCAACTGGCGATAGAGACGAAGGTGGCAGGACGGTAGGGGCACTGGATGGAGAGGAGGTTCCTTTTATATTTATCTTCGGATGGAATAATTAAACATTTCGCAATCAACCAACGAACGACTGCTACTACAGTATGACCCATGAAAAATTGCGAAAATCATTATATCATATTTTATGATAATTTGTTGAGGAAAAATTATAAAAAAATATTTATAAATCGATTTGTTAAATCTGTTAAGACTCTGTTTTATGTATTCGGTATTATTTTTATCTGTTACTTTATCATTACAAGATTCACTTTCAAGTTTTATCATGCAGTTATCGACCCAGTAAGCACGAAAACACAGCATAATAACATCATTATTGGGCAGTCAATAACTACATTTTGTGGTGTCTTCACAGAGAACAGACATGGAGGATCGAACAAAATTCCGTCAAAATCATGTGTAAAGTCAATCATCGCGCCAACGCAGACAGCGCTACATACAAAGTGTAAAAAGCGGCAAAATTGAACCTCCTATATTCTGACAACAGCGTCGCGTAACAGGAGCTTAACGACATACTTTGAAATGACCAGTATAAAGCTTTACACACGCTGACGATTAAATATGAACTGTTTCTGTTCTCTGTGGTGTCTCCTCGATGTTTAAGCAATCTGGGCATTCCCGAATCTATGCAGATACTGTCGCATTTTTATTCGCCACACTGTTATTTTCCTTCCCTTCAGCTTGTTCTTGTTCTCGTCGTCATCGTATTCTTTTGCTGCTACCATGAGTCGCAGTCGCAGGAACGCAGATGGAAGTCGAGAAAAAGGGACCGAACCCTGCCTCCCACTTACACCCACTCCCACCCAGACACAATTTTTCATGGGATCCATCCAGGCAGTGAGTTTTCTTTTCATTTTATAATTTTCTAGCAGCACTACTTTTTAGTGCTGATTGGAAGCAAACAGAGGCAAGATGGGATTGGACGGAGCGTCCTTTGCATTCGGTGCAAATGATGCTTTCCCATTCCTATGTGGGGTGTCAGTTGAAGTCAGGTACCAACCTCTAGCTCTAGATGTGGACTACAGCGATGATGGTGCCCACATATATGAACCGGTTGGACAGTTTGCATTCGGATGGAAATTTATATTTATTAGTCAAGTCCCAGGAAATGACCTGTGACTCCCCTGCCGTAATTTATTATAAATATTTGCATTTTCCGAAAATGAGTTCAAGGATTCAAATGAAAATGTACGGTTGCTTTTATTCAGTATATTGAGATTCTGAATGAGTGCCTGCCCAAAAAACAGATTGTCAATGTTGTAGAATCATGTCAATTCTCAGAAAGGTGAAATAATGTTTAAAATACGTGTTAAAGAAGATTGAAGAGTTTCTCCGGTTTTTTCCAATAAGTTCGTTATAATTTGTGAGCAAACGATAAAGAGACCTTATCGTTTGCTAATATTTGATTGTTTATACAGCCGTGTGCTCCGATAAAATTTGGTATAGAAAATTCGTATCATTCAGCCTTATTAGTTTCAACTGGAAAACCATGATCAGAGATTTTTGACAATAGCTTATTTCTTTCCAGTATTTCCAGGTAAGCTGCACTTACACAAGGAACCAACCATATACATGCTTGGGACTAATAGGCTCCTTCAGTGCATAATGGCTGGTGATCTTCTATTTTTAGGCAACAATGGCGCATGTTACGTCTGAACACATATCAATGAGAGGGAATGAATGTTGCTCTTATACTGGCCCCACTGTGGACCATGGAGTCCGACTGCATCTACGCCAGTTCATGCGGGAGTGTATGGGTTGAGGAGTAAGGCATGGCAGAGAGGTTTGCTGTTGGTTAGCAAGCTGCCTACCCCCAAGTAACATTAGTAGCTGAACAACAGTTTATTCTGTTGAAATAATCTTTAGAGTAGTTTTTTTCTGTTCGGAACATAAACCACTGCGACCAATATTTGATCTATCGTAGTATATCCCGTGTCGTTTGTGTAGTGCATGTCGTTTTTACTGTGTCACTATGAAGAAGAGATAAAGCGGTTTTCTTACAGTTGTAATTCCTAACTTGATCACAGGAAAGGATTCTAACTGAAGGGTTCCTACCCTTTGAAGAGTGTGGTTCATGCACTCTTCACAGGCGCGCTCCTTTATCAGGCAAATCGGATCCCTCGATAAAGCCAAGATATTACACCGATATTGTCCATGCACCAGAATCCTAGTCCTTACTTCTTCAAATTAAAAGAAATAAATAAAAGATTAGAAAACAAACTGCTGAATTAAACTCATTTTTTTTTCCTTGTCTCAAGATCATTCTCGGCAACTGGGAAAACCGAGACTTGTCCACTTTCAACAAGGTTTAACCACTTAAACTATTCGAATCTTGAATCCTGAGAAAATTGGGAGAATCTCTCGCGTATCGCTCTCTGTAACTATCATAATATGATGCACATTATGAGATACTGTTTATCGTATACTGCTACAACTTTGATCGGATTGGGGGTAGTAGTGCATGATAAAACCCCTCTAAACATGCTCCAAATCTGGGGGACAGTATTGCTATTGGAAGTTCGTGTATTATTTATCGTGTCAATAAAAAAGAAACACCTTTCCCAACGGTAAACAAGCGAGAAAAATTGGATTTTATCATCGTTCTCTCTTTGGGGCTCTCGTTCACTACTTCCATTTATCAGACTTGTTACAACTTGCGATACATTGACGATCTTGAACCGCAACAGATGGGATGTTTTTCTTTGCTTGGTTTGATCGTGCTTTACTAAATTGAGAGCGAGTTCTGCAATGCCTGGTTATAGATTAAAGGCTGGTTTGCTACTGACAAGAAAAGGAATCGCCCTATCTCGATGCGTGGAAATTTCTTCCCAGAAATGGTCCCAGAAACTCACATTTTTCTGATCACAGTACGCAGTTGAGAAGAAATGTCATTTCAAAGGGAACTCTCTGTAGGAAATTTTCTTGACCCATTCAGTCAAGGAATTTCTTTACTTTTCTTGAGCGGAACAGCATACTTAGCTTAAAAGTAGAAAAAAAAAAGTAAAAGATATGGCTACAAAGTATGAGGAAAGGGACGATCCTGGGATTGAACCTATGACCTTCTACTTATGAAGCAGAAGCGGCAGTCCAGAGCTCTGTTCTGCAGAACTTTCTAGCCTCAATTTCCCCAAGTATTCTAACCTGTTTCCGCCTGGACCACGCTTTGTTCAACCACTTTTCGCTGACGAGACTCACTCGTATCGTTGCTTATTGCGGAACTATTGGGTCAAAATTATAATCATAAACCTGTAACTCACACCATTATTCACAGCCGACGAACTCCAACAAGCATTGATCGGTCTTGTGATGGTTTTATGAGAGGATTGCTTGAGTCACGAAATCGATACTGTCCAGACTAGAAGGCAGCGAATTTTAAGAAATCAACTCTATGAACCTTGAATCTATTCTTCCGGGATGGTCTACTTCATATTATGAAAAGCCTGCACTCTATATAGAAAACACCACTAACTTCATGGGCGTAGACAGGAAGCTGCGTGATCTTTATAATCAACACCATCAACAAACAACGCTCTACGCAAAGTCTGCTATTCCGTTGTATTTAATTCCCGCTAACGTTAGGTTTCGTGCTACTTCGTCGTAAGCGCTATTATTCGTCGTATCAAACTTTAAATGTTCCACTTCGGCGGATATTCAAACCTACCTGCAACATAGATTTATTTTCCAAGTGTAATTTTGTGAAAACTGTTACGGTTCGTACACTTGTACACCAAAAATGCAATAGAACTACTGTATTTCGATAAATAACTTCAGTTCAATTACCCCACTTGTTTCGCCGAAATCGCATGGACGAACACGATTTTAAGGTGTCCCGATCGACACCAGTAACACCACTTTACGATACAATTTTCTTCCCTCTGCCCTGTGTGGCTTACTTCGCCGGGCATTTATTTGCACTATGGAATACCTCCGTACTTTCTTCACTGAAGGATTTCATTCCAGTCACACGCCGTAAGAGTTCTATAAGTCATGAAATTATACGAAATTCTTCAACGACCGTATACAAAGTTCAATCCGTCGAATTGAGAAAAAAAAAAGCTCGTGCGCGTCAATGTGTGCGCGATGCTCGGCGTGCAAAACTATTCATTTGATTGTGTTGTTTTCACTGCGCTGTGAGCAGCTGTCATTATGGATCGGACAAAAGGAATTGTGTTATATATTTGTTAAATGTTTGAGCTGAATTTTTGTGGCGAACATTGAATTTTAAAGGATGCTGAAAGAATGGAGTGGGATGCCCGTAGATCTATATGTGCTAGTAAACATTTTATTATAGCACTGATATGTTGTATTTTTGACCACTCACTATATCACAGTGAGCCGTAAGTTGTAAGACGAATCTGAAAACTGATTGCGACGGAAATTCAAACGATACGACGAATTGAGAATACGGTAAGATGCAATTTCATTGCTTTATTTCCAAAAAGACGATCAAGATTTATCAAATCTTATTGTACAATGCGAAAGCCGTTTTGGGGAGAGAATTGTTTGGCATAAGTTTTATCAGCATCATTCACTGCAATACTGGGTAAATGGCAGGTTTTCACTGATCAAAGCTAATACCATGGATACTAGCACATCATTCTAACGTTTGGTTGGTCCAAGATCCTTTGGAACTTTTTTTTTGTAGAAGAAAGATACTAAAGAAGACTCAAACAAACACTTTCTATCAGGCGTTGAGTTTTACTGCTGATTAGGTTAATCCAAAATGTCATTTGATCATTTGGAGTCAGCAACGGGTCAGATAAAAAGTTACCCGTAAAAAACTCGCTCCCTTATGTGGTAATAGAAGTAACATAAAATAAATTAAAATGACTGAAAGCTCATCGACGTTAGTTTATAAGAGTGCCCAATGCTAGTCATCAATGTGTGAGTAAAATGTGTGGCCAATTAATATCCAATCCATATCCAATCCAAATCCCATTTGAATTCACTCCAATCCAATCAAAATCCATTGCAAATCATATTCAAATAGAATCCCAAATCCAATTCAAATTTAATCCTAATGCAGTCCAAATTCAATCCAAATACAATTCAAAAACTAATTCAAATCAATCCAAATCCAATACAAATACAGTCCTAATCTAATCCAAATCCAATCTTAATCCAGTGCAAATCCAATCTAAATTCAATTCAATTCAAATTCAATACAAACCAAATCCAATAAATATCCATTCCATATCCAATCCGAATCCAAATCTCACTTGAATTCAATCCACATCCAATCGAAATCCATCGCAAAGCATATTCAAATACCAATCCAAATCCATTTCAAATTTTATCCAAATGCAATCCAAACCCACTCGAAATCCAATCCAAATCTAATCCAAAACCAATCCAAATCCAATTGAAATTCAATCCAAATCCAATTCAAATCCAAATCCAATCCTAATCCTATAAATATCCAATCCAAATCCTATTTGAATCCAATCCCAATCCAATCGAAATCTAGTGCAAATCGCATTCCGATACAATCCAAAATCCAATCCAAATCCGATCCAAATCCACTCCGAATCCAATGCAAATAGAATCCAAGTTCAATTAAATCCGATCGAAACTGAATTAAATCCCAATCAATATCCAAACGAAATCTAATTCAACTCCATTCCAAATCCATTCTAATCTAATCCAAATCTAAACCAATCCAAATCAAATTCAAAACTAATTTCAAATCAAATCCAGTAGGAATACAGTCCAAATCTGATCAAATGCAATTCCATTCCAAATAAAATCCATGAACAATTAAAATCCAATCCATTCCATATTTTTTTCAAATCCAATCTAAATCCAATCCAATTCCAATCCAAATCTTATCCGAATCCAATTCAAATCCAATCCAAGTTCAAATCAAAATGTAATCCGTATCTAATCAAAATCCATATTGAATCCTATTCCAATTTGAGTTAAATCCAAATCAAATCGAAATCCAGCGCAAATACAATCCAAAACCCATCCGAATCTAATCGAAATCCAATCAAAATCTAATCCAAATCCAATTCAAATCCATTCCAATCCACTCCGAATCTACTCAAAGTCCACTTCAAACCCACTCCAAATTCAAATACGAGCTCGATAATCATAAATAAAAGAAATCTATTTTATGAAATGCTTTTACATCTGGTACACTAACGTTAAATTTTCGAACTATATAATTATTTTAACAATCGCATCACTTCCAAATTTTCAACAAATATTCATCCCATTCTCATGCCAAATCATATTTTTTTTTTTTGCTCATCATGTATTTTTTCTTGTTTCTTTTCTCCTCATTTTTGTGGCTCATATTTCATTCCTTTTTTTTATCTTTTTTTTTCGCATGCCAATCCTCATTTTTTTGCATGCCAGCAATCATATTCTTCCATCATTTATTTTTTTTCTCTGGCCAATATCTTATTCGCATTTTTTTTCCGCATGCCAATCCTCATTTTTTTGCATGCTAACAATCATATTCTCCCATCATGTATTTTTTTCTTTGGCCAATCTTATTCTCATTTATTTTTTGCAAACCGTCTATTTCCACCGGAATGCTTTCAATCATTTATTTTTTATCGTCTCTCTAGCTTTTTTTATTCATCTTTCTCCGTAGCTTTTTCTTTTTTTTCATCTCTCGCCATGCAATCTTTTATTTTTCTTTCGAGCACTATGTCCATTTCTACCACAACCACTTTTCCTTACCTACTTTTCAAATACGCAAATTGGTCTACCAACTGCGCCAATGTCGTAACCGGAACTTCAATCCGGACTAATTCGCCGGAACAAATTTCTATTTTTTTACCGATGCCGACGGACAGAGGGCGATGCCACTCGCTTACTCATCCGTTGGACATCAGAACTGGTGACTCAGCCGGCTGCAGTGAGGGGACTCTTAAAAACCTCACTGCTGCTGCTACTGCTCCGTTTAACATTTGTCGATCAACTACCCGATTCTCGAACTGTCGGTTGATTTTATGCAATGTGAGAGTATGCAATGTTCGACGTCGTTTTCGTTCCTTCAATGTGTTGGTGATGAGAATGTAACATTTTACTCACACATTGATGACTAGCATTGGGCACTCTTATAAACTAACGTCGATGAGCTTTCAGTCATTTTAATTTATTTTATGTTACTTCTATTACCACACCTTAATCTAGGATAACGCATCAAAAGCCATTGGTAACCATGTGTAACTCGTTCATTTTAAGCAAATGTATGAATAAGCATCCACACCAACACAACGGGCAGATAGAGGATGACCATTTCCTAGATAACCTGAAAATTCATTAAAATGCACAGAATCGAACTGTACAGCACATGATTGCAAAAGGCTATTTTGGCGAGATTATATATAAGCTTATACTTATAAGTTATACAAGAACTGATTCTTTTCTCCTTTCATTTGTTTTTTTTATCACGCTCAATGGTGTGGGTGCTCTAGTGTAGATGTTGTTGTGAAAGTTAGAAGAAAATAATATGCACTACGCCCAAAAAAAAAATATAAAAAATTCTAATTGGGTAATATTTTCATATGCATTTTGATGAGTCTGGAAAGCATGTGCAAGTTTCGTTGAGGAAAAGAAAAAAAACTGTGTCCCGGGCCCGATCCATCTGACAAGCGAATCGGGCCCTCTGTCACCATAGAAGATCCATCCATGTCGGTAGCTTGGCTTGACACGTGCCTTGCTTTGCACGCCACGCCACACATGCAAGTACAGTTCTGGACAAACATTTCAAAAGGGCACATCGACATTGGTAAATATTGGCTTAGCAAAACGCTGTTGAGCCCAATTCAACTCGATTACGCTCACCAATACCAGTATCAGGAAGAGCTAACATCAATCTTTCTGATAGTAGCATTAGTTTGGGTGGGCGGGTCCAAAAAGGGCTCAACAGCAACGTTTCTGAAAAAAGGCTCAAGACCTCTTGGGCCCTTTTCAAAAGTTTGTCCAAAGTTTTCTGATGCTCCAAGCTCCCAGCGCTCTCAGCATAGACAGACAAATTTGCCTCGTTCACTTGTAATACATACAAACGGAATATAAAGAGAGAAGCATCTCTATTTTGGTCTACCTGCATTGTACCTTCGTAAGATTACACAGCGTAACAAAAATGACATTTTTGCGTGTCTCAAGGATCAAATTATGTGTCTTTAGTAGATTTGGGGTTGCTAAATCTGGTGCCATTTTCAGAAATGTTCCAGCACGTCACAATTTTTAGCTACAGCTCGCCAGTTGTATAAAACACTGGATTAGATTCATGTTTACATGAAATTTTAGGTACAATTTATCATACTTTTTTTTAATCTAATCCACCAAACATGCAAAATAGAACTTGAACTTTCATTTTAGACATAATTTGATTGAAATTGCGCGATTAAATTTCGATTAAACCGATTTTTTCGACATGCTTGCAGTCCCCATACAAAATTCTTCGTTTCTTCTAAATGGCAAATTACAAAAATTCTCTAAACCATCAAACAATAACTTTTCCGCATCGAAAGTATTACAAACTTTGATGATAAGTAATGTTATACACATAAAGTTTGAGTTCTGTGGCAAATTAAGCCAATATATTACCTTACAAGCCGGCAAACTTGCATGCAAGTTGGCTGAAATAGTCATTTTTTTGCATTTTCAACAGTCAATATCTCAAAAACTAGACGTGCTATGATATTTCCAAAAACGGCAATGGATTTAGCAACCCTTAATTAAGTGAATAGCGGTATTTTGGTGTTAGTGACAAAAGCGTGTTCCACAGTGTTATTGGTTACAGTTGTAGATCTGAATACTTATACTTGAAGGAGTTGTTAGATAACCTTTAATTTGTTGAACGCAGATGAACAGTTGGAAACGTTTCTGGAGATACCAACAGCCTATCCAAGAAGCTGTGATGTGACATCAACGGCGCGGGAAGCGAGTGGCAATGGTCAACCACAAAGACGAAACGACTGGTTCGATGAAGAATGTCAGAGAGTGACAGACGTGACGAATAATTGTAGCCGGTATCCGACAGAACAGAGAGCAATACAGGGTAGCAAGAGCTGAAAAAAAAGCAAATCCATCGCAGAAAGAAAAGGCAGCATGAAGAAAGTGGGGTAGCTGAAGATGAAGATAACATAAACCGGACTAATTTGCGGAGATTTGATGCAACGGTCAAAGGCGCGCGGCACAATACCGTACCCGTGCCCGCCAGTTGCAATGATCGAGAAGAGGATTTGCAGACCGATAAACGGCGGTGACTGTCTGGTAGGAGGAGCACTTTCAGCAATTGTTGAATGGTGAAAATGTAAATGTAATGAGAAACAGGATGGTGATGATGACGATCAAGCTGTAGACCAGTGCTTCCCAAACTTTTTCAACTTTCGCCCCCTTGAGGCCAACATCTATCTGAAATCGCCGCCCTGATATGTGCTTTATGTGTACGACAAAAAATGTCTTCGACTCGCATATGCACAGAATCATAATAGAATAACTTTAATGTATATTTAAAAATATTTTACCTAATATCGATATCTCAAAATTACTAGGAATGATTTACTAGATTGCAATTTATAATAGCAATTTTAACAATATGTTGCGTGCATTGTAGGCTACTGAATCAGTTTTCATTGCAATATATGAAAAAGGTATTTTTTAACACCAAGAAAAAATGTCTCTAAAATGACTTGACCATAAGAAAAGATAAGAATGAGTGCAACCGAAACTTCTAAATTGGTACTGTTTTTCTTTCTGTAAAATATCTGGATTACAACGAAAAACTATTAGCTTCCTAACCTCAAAGTTCCCACATGAGAAATCCCTATATAAAATATTGGGCATTTGCATAAAGTTCTTGAAATTCTCAAATACATGTTTTGTACATTTAAAAAATGTTGTGTTTTGAATGTTATCTGTGACTAATCATCCAACCCTGTGAAAATCTCAAATACCGACCATTCTTGAAACTCACAAGACATTAAAAAACCTGAATGCATAATATGTGTTTAACAATTATCAAGTGTAGTCTATCATAATTTAAAAATGACCCTGATTGGAAATATTTCGATCCCAGGTAAAATATTCCTGGAATTAGTTAAGTTTGGAATTGATTAACCTTCAGATGTGTGTCCTAAATAGGTTATGAGTAATTATTTTCAAATGCTCCCGTGTTAGTCTTTTTGCCCCCTTTCTGGATTTTTCGCCCCTCAAATTCTGTTTTACAAATTTTCGCCCCCTTGAGCCTGAAAATCGCCCCCAGGGGTGCGAATTCGGCCACTTTGGGAATCACTGCTGTAGACCAACCTACCATTGGAGAGGTTAGCAAAGCTGTCAGCTGAAGAACTGTGAAGCTGCTTGGAAGGACGAGATCCCGGTCGAACTCAAGCACGGAAGTGAGTACTTCTGAATCTATTAGAGGACAAAGAAATTGACTATCCAATCTACAAAAAAGGGTATAGGCTGGAGTGAGCCTATTACACAAAGATGACCTTGCTGAATTTGCCCTACAAAAAACTGTTACGCGTCTTGTGTAACAGACTGAGACCGCTCCAGGAGTCATTTGTCGGCGAATAACACGCTATTTTTGTGAGGGCCGCTCGACAACGGAACAGATGTTTGAAGGTGGCGTACGATTCAGTGAAAAGAAATGAGCTTGGCAGATAATATCTGAACATGGTTTAACGGCGACACAAATTAGTGCATTAGTCCGAATTGAAGAAAAGACATGCACATTCAAATGTGTTGTTCAACATTGCTATTATGAGATCCGGTGTGCAGAGAAGTGGCACTATCATCACACGGACGCAAATGGAATCGATCGTAGGTCAGTGGAGGAGGCCTACGTACATCTAATGAAGAAGACAGTGAAGATAGGCCTGACCATTAATTCTACCAAAACGAAATACTTGGTTGGAAGGGATATTTTTTTTTTCTATCTTTATTAACGAGATTTTTAGCCCTGGGCTAGTTCATCTCGGGACCAACGGCTTTACTTCCCTTCCGAAGGAAGTCGTCACTGAAATTTTTAGTGACTATCTCGGGGATGGGATTCGATCCCAGGTCCCCGGCGTGAGAGGCGTGTGTTCTAACCACTACACCAGGTCCGTCCCCTGCAAGGGATATGTTTGAAGTTGTTGAAGAGTTTGATTATCTTGCAACACTTGTGACATGTGACAATGACGTTTTCCGAGAAGTGAAAAGACGAATTGCGGTTGCGTATAGGGCTTTCTACGAACTATGTAATCAGCTAAAGTCACGCAACTTGCAAACGGAAACAATATTCGCCCTGTATAAATCATTGATACTTCCGGTGGCTCTCTATGGGCATGAAGCAAAAACGTTGAAAGTGGCAAACCAGAAAGCCTTCGGTGTTTTCGAGCATAAAGTGCTGTAGAGAATGCTCGGTTGGGAACTTAAAAGTGATGTGTGCACGAGTTGTATCAAGTGTAAAAATATGTGAATATTATTAAGCGTGTGAAATACGGCAGACTTCAGTGGGCTGGTCATTTAGTGCGAGTGTCGGAAGAAAGAATTGCGAAAATAATATTCAGCAGGAAGCTCAAGATATCCCTAGTTCTCGATTATGATCCACCCTAGCCTGCAGTTAAACAATGCACAATTTCCCTTGATTTACGAACTGTTCGAGTTGTTTGTTTGCGGTTCGATGCATCTCTAGCAGGCATCATCTACCCGGCTTACGTCGGGGCTTCTGACGAAAACACCTTCCGGGCTTGAGCTCTGAAGCTATCGTCGTTTGCAACATCTCCACATCAGATGGGATACAAAGCTTCTTTTCTCCATGTTGCAGCATCATAGTTCAGGGGAGGTGTGGTGGCATGGGGAATGAATTAAATGTTTTGTGTAGTGCAGTATTATGAAACGATGTAAATTATTTTTTGTCCCTACGTGTGCATCTCGGGAAAAGTTTCGAGCCAAAGACCTAACAACAGTTGTGCAATGGCAGCATGGGCAGAGACAAACTTTCGCTTGAGTGTTTTTAATTTTATAAATTGCTACTGTTGTAATACACGTTAATTCCTTGTGAGTGCTTTGCACTTTGAATAAAACATTTCCAACCGAGCAATAGACACATGGGACTGTTTCTTGAAAGGATATTGAAAGATAATTAATTTATTGGAATTGTGATCAATTTGCACTTCGGAACCGGAACCTCTTGAGGGGGCTTGTAATAGTAGTATTTCTCCCAAAAAAAAACCGAAAGCCTTCCGGAGCAAGTTTAATCAACTAAGTAATGTTCCCCATTCCTTGTGGCAGTCGGATCTAATGTGCCATTTTAAATCAATTTAATTGTAAGCCAGATGGGTTCCATTGGACGGATCTGCAAGAAAAAAAAAAGTGGTGTAAGAGAAAGTCCATTACGACATTGGACGACAATCTTTTGGGCACCAGAGAGAAGCTCGGTCGACCACAACCGAAGTAATGGAAAACAATTGATTATTCTTTATTGGACTTTTACGAGGCACAAATGCTGAAGATTAGTTCTGCTTCTGTGGAGGAAACAAAATGGCACCCTAATGGTGATTGCCAGAGCAATCGTTATAAGCTAAAAGCACTCATTACATTGGATTAAAAATTGATGAAATGCTTTAGGACGAGTATGGTCTTTCTTCACCATCGTGAGGTCGTCTATACAGTTCAGGAACAGGAATAGTATAATAATGTTGATTAATAATTAGACTCGACTTGTTTATAGATTTTTATCTTTATAGCCTGGTTATCAGCGTACCGGAAGTCTTATCCCAACTCTGATCGCTGGGTCGACTTCTTAGAACGGATGTGTACGAAGAGCTCCAGAATAACTACGATCAATGCCCAATTCAATCCGGTGGCCCCGCCAGTGCAGATGTGTCCTGCGGAACTGGTGAACAATCCTTGGCGCCGGGGGAAGATCTGGAGACCACGTGGGAAGTGAAAGTTACTGACAGGTCGGAACTCGAAAGTTTCTACCCACTTCCACGAAGGACACATTGGAAGTCAAGTTCTTCTACCAAAAACCTATGCCAAATATTCCGTACAATCTGGATAACCCAGCAAGCGGACTTTTAAGCATTTTGTTCACACCCCATGATCTAAGAAATCATCTTTCATCTTATAGTGCGCATCGTACCTTCGTGCTGTGCGTACACGAATTCTCTCTGCTCTTGGAAGTTTTCTTAAAAACTACCTAAAGCAATAAAACAGTACTTTTCAGTGCTACAAAAAACAGTACTTTTCAGTGCTAAAATTAAAAACGGTACTTTTCAGTGCTACTAAAACAGTACTTTTCAGTACTATTTTTTCTACTATTGATCCCTTTACGATCCTTGTTTGGACCCGTGCCTTCGATTTTTCGTTGGACCCGTTGGCGAAAGCTAGCGGTGGTAATCCTTCTTGGACACCGTCTTGGGAAAAAACCTTTCGAAGGTCACGTCTTCTTTCGTTTATTAATTAAACATGGTATCAACAACAAACAAAAGGAAGGGTGAGTCTCTGAATTCACTACTTCCTTCCAAAAAAGTGGGTTTTAAAACTGTCACTACACGTGGCAAGAATGGAAGAAAGGACGCTTCCCCGGAATGCGAACTTTCTTCCAAGGGTGAAATTAATAATTGTATCGAAATGAGCAATCAGTTCGATGCTCTAGACAAATTTTCCGAACACCAAATCGAAGCAGCCTCTAGCCCAGGCTCTTTGATTCAAGTGAGGAAGCAAAGAGTGCCGCCTATCGTGGTCAGTTGTTCCGAATTTGGGGGATTTAGGCAGGAGATCTTGAACTCCATTAGGGGAATCAAGGTTTCCTTCCAAATCGCAAAGAAAGGAGACTGTCGCGTTTTGCCGGAAACTCTTAAAGATCGTGAGCCTCTTCTCAAACATCTTGAAGAGAAGAAGCACAAATTTTTTACTTATGACGACAAAACTGAACGTTTGTTCAAAGTTGTCTTGAAAGGTCTCTCAAGTGACTATAAATCACCTGAAGAGATCAAAAATGGAATAAATGATTTACTTGGATTTTCCCCAGTCCAAGTAATCATTATGAAAAAGAGAACCCAATCTGGCATTGTTTGGAAAGGGCTTTCTCAAGAATTTTATTTAGTTCACTTTAACAAAAAAGAACTAAATAATATTAAAGCTTTAGAAAAAGCAAAACTTTTGTTTGATGTCCGTGTGACATGGGAACATTTCCAGAAACCTGGAGGAAATTACCAGAACCCCACTCAGTGCCGTCGGTGCCAAAAGTGGGGTCATGGTACAAAAAATTGTCGCATGGATGCTAAATGCATGATTTGCGGAGGTTCTTCTCACGCCAAAGACGTTTGTCCAGTGAAGGAAGATACCACCAAATTCATATGCTGTAATTGTGGAGCTAACCATAAGTCCAATTTTTGGAATTGTCCTTCACGCAAAAGGGTCATTGAGGCTCGTGCCAGGCAGATGAAAGATAATATCCGTTACGATAACGGTCGTTTCCGGAATTTGCCTGGTAGAGTATCGAACAATGCTCATTTTTCAGTTAACGATCGCTTGATCATGAATCATACCCATCAGGAAGATCATAATCATGCTCATTCACAAACTAATTTTAATCCGTCGGGTAGCCGTTCGAATCTTTCTATTTCGAATGTATCTACCCACGGTAAATTCTTTGCCGATATCGTAGCAGGAAATTTGAACTCCTCCCCTGTTCGATCAATGGGTACCCATTCTACTTGTTTCAAATCAAATGGAAAAAACCCTACCGCCACAGGTAACTCCGTTTCTTCGTCTACCGGAAATTCCAATGGGAAATCACATGACATGTCTGCCTCTGATTTTAATTTTCTAACTGAACAATTGAATCTTATGATTGATGCAATGTTCAAAGCCACCACTATGACTGAAGCAGTCCAAGTAGGTGTAAAATTTACAAATCAAATTGTTATTGGATTACGTTTTTCTAATGGATCCAAATAATAATTTAAATATTTTAAATTGGAATGCTCGTTCTCTGAATGGTAAAGAGGACGAGCTGTTTAATTTTCTTACGGTTAATAACGTGCATATAGCAGTTATTACCGAAACGTATTTAAAACCTAGATCTAAACTCAAAAGAGATCCTAACTTTTTTGTTTATCGTAATGATCGACTTGATGGGGCATGTGGGGGAGTTGCAATCATCATTCATAGGCGTATAAAACATCAACTGTTTTCATCATTTGAAACTAAAGTTTTTGAAACTTTAGGTGTTTCTGTTGAAACATAGTTTGGTAAATATACTTTCATAGCTGCCTATTTGCCTTTTCAATGCTCTGGGCAGCAAGTTAATTTGCTCCAAACTGACTTGCGTAAATTGACTCGCAATAAGTCAAAATTTTTTGTCATTGGTGACTTTAATGCCAAACATCGGTCATGGAATAATTCTCAAAGTAATTCCAACGGCAGAATTTTATTTGATGAGTGCTCTTCAGGTTATTTCTCAATTCAATACCCTGATAGCCCCACATGTTTTTCCTCTTCTAGAAATCCATCTACGATTGATTTGGTCTTAACCGACTCTAGTCATCTTTGTAGCGAATTAGTTACTCATGCTGATTTTGATTCTGATCATGTCCCTGTTACATTTCAAATATCCCAAAAAGCGATTCTAAATCCTATCAGCTCCACTTTCAATTATTTACGAGCCGACTGGAATATATATATATAAAACGTATGTTGACTCTAATCTTGATGTTAACATTTCTTTAGAAACTAAACTTGATATTGACAATGCTCTTGAAACTTTAACAAATTCCATTGTTGAAGCCCGGAGCATTGCAATTCCAAAATGTGAAGTAAAATTTGAATCCGTGATTATAGACGATGATCTTAAACTCTTGATCCGTCTTAAAAACGTGAGGAGAAGGCAATTTCAACGCACTCGCGATCCTGCTATGAAAATTATATGGCAGGATCTGCAGAAAGAAATCAAAAATCGTTTTGCTCAATTAAGAAACAAAAATTTTGAAAATAAAATTTCTCAATTGGACCCTGGTTCTAAGCCCTTTTGGAAGTTATCTAAAATCTTGAAAAAACCTCAGAAGCCAATACCGGCATTGAAAGAGGAAAACAAATTATTACTAACTAATTGCGAAAAAGCTCGAAAACTTGCTATGCAGTTTGAAAGTGCGCACAATTTTAATTTAGGACTTACTAGTCCAATTGAAAATGAAGTTACTCAGGAGTTCGAAAATATTCTCAATCAAGAGAACGTTTTCGAAAATGCCTGGGAGACTGATTTGGAAGAAGTGAGAACTATTATTAAAAAATTCAAAAATATGAAAGCTCCTGGCGATGATGGAATTTTCTACATCCTCATCAAGAAACTTCCAGAAAGTAGCTTATCATTTCTAGTTGATATATTTAACAAATGTTTTCAATTAGCATATTTTCCTGACAAATGGAAAAATGCTAAGGTTGTTCCAATTTTAAAACCAGACAAAAATCCTGCAGAAGCTTCTAGCCAGTGTCGTAAAAATTCAGCCGAATGATACCCGATCAGTGCGAAAACGAACAAAAACAAACTCCGCTAGCAAGAAGCCAATCTGACTTCGAGTGCGAATGCGACGAGAAAGAGAGTGGGTGCAACACACGCACACATTCAGTTTGACCCACTGTTGGTGTCATTTCAAAATTCAATTTCACCTAGAGGCACTGAAATTGAAAATTGAATATAAAAAAATACAAATGAATTTTATATTACTGGTGTAAGAAAACGGTAATGTGATGCCTCCAGTTGATGAATCATGATTGTCTTTTAATAAAAAAATACAACTTTTGCAATTTGCGGATGTTTTGTGGGGTATTCTGACGGAAATGATTTTTTTCACTAGTGAAATTGAATTTGAATGTCAGTAGTGGATGAGAATTAGTGTAGCAAAAGTAATTGAAAAACTGAATTCACGTTCTACCAGATTCGTGCATGTATTGTCAAACAAACATTCACACAAAGAAGAATTCAACGATGACGGAGCCAACTGAGGATCGGCGTTGTTGACTGTATATTGAAATATGCAGACACTGCTTCTAGCTATCGTCCAATCAGTTTGCTTTCCTCCATCAGTAAACTTTTTGAAAAGGTTATGTTGAACAGAATGATGGCCCACATCAACGAAAATTCAATTTTTGCCAATGAACAGTTCGGATTCCGCCATGGACATTCGACCACTCATCAACTTTTACGTGTAACAAATTTGATCCGTTCCAACAAATCTGAAGGCTATTCTACTGGTCTTGCTCTTCTAGACATAGAAAAAGCATTCGACAGTGTTTGGCATGAAGGTTTGATTGTAAAATTAAAAAACTTTAATTTTCCAACATACATTGTTAGAATAATTCAAAGTTATCTGTCAAATCGTACACTTCAGGTTAATTATCAGAACTCCAGATCTGAAAGACTTCCTGTTAGAGCTGGTGTTCCTCAAGGCAGCATTTTGGGACCAATATTATACAATATTTTCACATCTGACTTACCTGAGCTACCTCAGGGATGTCAAAAATCTTTGTTTGCGGATGACACAGGCCTCTCCGCCAAAGGACGAAGCCTGCGTGTCATCTGTAGTCGATTGCAAAAAAGTTTGGATATTTTTTCTTCATACTTGCAAAAATGGAAGATTTCTCCTAATGCTTCCAAAACTCAACTAATAATATTCCCACATAAACCAAAAGCTCTTTATTTGAAACCTTCAAGTAGACATGTTGTCACGATGAGAGGGGTTCCAATAAATTGGTCAGATGAAGTTAAGTATCTAGGGCTCATGCTAGATAAGAATTTAACTTTCAAAAATCACATTGAGGGCATTCAAGCCAAATGTAATAAATATGTAAAATGTCTCTATCCCCTTATTAATAGAAAATCAAAACTTTGTCTTAAGAACAAGCTGTTGATATTCAAACAAATTTTCAGGCCAGCCATGTTGTATGCTGTACCAATATGGACTAGCTGTTGTAATACCAGGAAAAAAGCTCTGCAGAGAATTCAAAATAAAATTTTGAAAATGATTCTGAGGCTTCCTCCCTGGTATAGTACCAATGAGTTACATAGAATATCCAATGTTGAAACATTGGAACAAATGTCAAATAAAATAATAAATAATTTCAAGCAAAAATCGTTACAATCTTCTATTGCCACGATTAATGCGTTATATGTTTAGGTTAAGTTAGGTTAAGTATATTAAAAACGTTTTTTTTCTCTTATAAGCAGGTGAAATCAACTCATCTGTAAAAAAAACTGAACTGCTACGGCAAATGAAATGTAATATGTTGTTAACAAAATGTTAATTAAATCTTAAATTTGTTTTACCAAATTAGGATGATAGTGTTGTCAAATAACACAGAACACCTAGATATAAGAAATAATGAATATAATGTTTGGAATGATACTAATAAAGAAATTAAAAAAAAAAGAAAAAAAAAAATCTTTCATCTTATGCCATCCTTTTTTTCAACCTTCGCAATATGTAGGTGCACAGCTTGTCCAACGCCTGAAAAAAACGGAATGCTTCGTCCTCTCCGGGTGGACTACAATGCTCATTGTCCAATTCGGTGTTTCTATCGACTGCTGGAATAACATGGTACCTACTATGCAAGTCCATAACACGGGCCTGATACCTGCGAACGAACAAAAGAGACAGCATTCTCCTTTTTCTGCCGCCGGGTCATCGAGCACCAATTCCGTCACCAATTAGACGTCTCGTATAGGTTCTACCCGGTTCACACTCTGTTACGAAGCTGTAACCTGGAGGACCTTGAGCTCTCCAGTGCTAGTGACCTTCCGTGGTTATAAGCCCTTCAAGAAGAAACTCGAATCACGATGGTATGAATGAACCATACTTTCGGTACGAAACGCACCCGAATCATGAAGCGATAATCGGGAGCCCTCGTTATTCTGTAATCCATCCCATAAACATCAACGATGACACCAACCTCCCGATTGTAGGTATCGAAATGAAGAGCCCCATCAAGTGGCCTTTGCTTACCATACCTACCATGTGGGATTATACTTGGGTATACTGCGGCAGCAATTATCACTCGTGGGAAATCTCAGTGACAACCGAAGCTCGCACTACGATGAGACGTCTTCGCTGGTTGTACGAACTTGTAGATTGGACT